>NC_051064.1:59994023-60294023 GCF_004664715.2 Peromyscus leucopus | reverse complement strand
CTAGAAACTCAGCACCTCTAGAGCTCTGACTCTTTGGGGTGGAGCTGTTCACCGAGAAGGCTTATAAGTAGCCACAGTTGGCAAGATCTGACAGAAAGGTCTACCTGTGCTTTCTCAATGCATGGGGACCACAGTTGCAATGTGACCATCATCAGCCTGCTGGCTTCAACTGAACATGACAAGCAGAGGCTGCCCCTTGAAGGACTCAGGATGGAAAGTGAGTGCCAGAGATGAATGGTGTGTGTGCTGACGTAGAATGTGAACTTTCCCTCTTTTGGGCATCACCTCCACAGTGATATCATCTTTTCTGTGAAACCAATCCATAATTTCCTCTATTCACAGTGTGGTATAAATTCCATGAGAGGACAGGGTCCCTGACAGACCATTCTACAAAACAGAACAGATAGTATAAATAGGATATTTACTAGGTAATAAGAATAACACTGGCTAAACCTGCAAACTGTAAACCTTCTCAATACTGAAAGATAGGAACTCACTTTTTTTCTTGCATAATCTGACTGTCCTTTGGAAGACAAAAAGGAAATTAAAAGAAATGCATCATTAGGGGAATCAAATCAAGGTTATTTTTGGCCAAGTTTCAAGTTATAGTCATATTTATGCACTGTTAATTATGCCAATCATAAGACAAAACAAATATATACCCCTCTTTCCTGTTCTGATTCTAACATGGAAAATACATTCTGATTTGAAAGTAGCAAAGAACAGTTATTATCATAAAAAAGATCATTTGTAAAACATATATTCTCAACGCCGCAACTTTCCCTTATTTTGCAATAGAAATGACTGCAGAAAAATACATATGAACATACATTTTACAAAAATAGATATGCATATTGCACACACATGCAAGCCTGTATTTTCTTCTAAGTTTTACTCTATCCATAGAATATAAGTTTCGCTACCTTGTTTTATAGGCTATTATGCTTGACATTTTTTTCCTTGATGTTTAAATTTAAAGATGAGCCAAATGAAATCTAGAAGATTCGAAGTGATTTCTTCAAGGCCACATGGCCTTAACATCAAACAAGAACTACGATGAAAACCCATGCTCCCTGATTTCTGAATTGGAACCATTTCTACAGAATGAAAGTTTCTTACCCTTAGCCCAGTGGCTTTCAGCCTTCCTAACGCTATGGGTCCTTAATACAGTTCCTCATGTTGTGGTGATTCCTAACTACAAAATTGTTTTATTGTTATTTCATAAATGTAATTTTGCTGCTACTATGAATTCTAATGCAAATATCTGTGTTTTCCAATTATCTTAGGCAACCCCCATGAATGGATCATTCAACCCCAAAGGGGTCACCACCCACAGGTTAAGAACCCTTGTCTTAGAATCTCCACTAAATCACATACAGTTTAAAACGAAGGAATGAAAAGCACTTTGCCTACTCTGTAAACCAGGATGGGAATAGATGACACAGCTCACTGTACTAGAAAAGAAAATGCCTTGCACAGTGTGTAGTGGTAATACTGCCCCCACATCATTCAGTACTGACAGAGTTGATGCTGTTCAAAACACGAATCTGCAGGAGGTAAGTGAGAAGAATCAGTGATTTGAAGTCTCGGGGCCATTTGACATTTTTTCTAGCTTTTGGCAAATTCCCATTCCATTCTGTACAGTAAAAGTTTATTGCACAGTACAGGAGAGGCGGTTAGCTCTCTGCCATAGTTATTGGCATTAACTGTTTTCCTACAAGAATGACTCTGCCTGAGGCTTTTCTGAGGCTCAAGTAGTACACAGGCTGCATGCAGGGAGGACCAAAGTGGCTATGAATCAATGTCCCAGGAGTGAAATCGAAATAATACAGAACCCTAGAGAAACACTCCAGCTTCCCTGCCACTCTGTTGGGATAACTCATATTTTAGGCTTTCTCAAAGTCTCCAGTAAATACTAATTCCTCATTCTCCACAATGAAACCCCGCTTTTTATGCACACTCTGTTAGCCTCATTTCTTCCCCCTTTCCCTGCTGGGTGTAAGTTTCTGGGTCACCACTCAGGTGAACTTACATTTAAATTGTTATCTTGGAGGTATACCGCGTTGCTCAGTCACACCTTTGCATACATTATATACATTAGAGAAGCAGCTGAGGTCATCTTTCCCTTGAGATTATGTCATAGAATGTGTCACTGTTTACAGAATGCAGGCTTGAATGATCAACACAAAGGTAAAAAACTTCATACAACTAGGACTTGTTTTCCAGTGGGAAGAGTCAGCACACAGCACCATACTTGTTAGATGAGGTTAATTGGCTAGTTTGCATCTTTTCTTGAGGAATATGTCAGAACTATCTATGTTTACATTCAGTTCTGTCAAAATAGACTAATTTCTGTAGAATGTAAACAAATCATACAGCTAAGTTCTGTGTGTGCCATTAGATTGATAAATTAGCCATTACAGCTTTTACTTGAGCTGGGGGCCATGCCAAAGTCAGTCAAATATCTACAGGCATCAGTTACTGACTATACAGAATCCTGAAAACAATGCTTCCTTGGACCAAACGGAGTGACTGGGGGGAAAATAACATGAAAAGAGCAAGATGAATTGAACTGTGTGATCAGAAGCCTCAAGGGCTTTGCTGAGCTGATAAATGATGGATCTTCACACTGTCTTCTAGTTAGACTGTTGGTGAGCCAATGATTGCTGACACTCTACTGGCCATGGATTGAACATCTTTAACCCTGAAAACAAGCCAGAAAAACACATTTTGTTGTTCTTTTATGGATGAGAGAAATGAGACTCTACTGGGTCCTACTGAAGGTCACAGAGCTATTTTGCCAGACACTAAAATCCAAACATAGCCTTTATATATCATGCTGTCTTCCTTCGGGGCTGAAAATTAGGTACGACCATATTTCAGCTTCAAGGTGATTTGTCTGGAACAAAGATGAAGGAAAGACTGAAGAAATATTTCCTGAGAAGAACTTAGATTTTAATAATAAAGTGTTGGAATTATTATTAGATGCTTAATTTAAATGTGTCCACTTATTTTGTAGTTATTACCTTGGAAACATTCTCTCCTGGCAAGAAAATGAAGACTTCCAAGACTCAGGGAGCTGTAAGTAACTTCAACAAACTCACTGAGTCATATTCAGGTAAAATCACTTCTTTGGGCTATTGTCAGGGTACAATGTTGGGTGAAGTAATGTTTATTCATGTCTCCACAAGAACAGTCTCACAATACCATTCAGGTGTTAAAACTTAATGGCCAGTTTGATAGCATTGAGAAATGAGAGCTTTAAGAGACAATTAAAACATGACAGTACTTTTCCTGTCAATGAGATTAAGGTCCATATAAAGGAAGTTTCATGTATTGTGACTACATATTCTTCTCCTACAGAGGACACAACAGCAAGATATCATCTTGAAAGCACCCAGAACAATTCCCATAGACACTGCACCTGCCAAGGCTTTGATCTTGAATTTCCTAGTTTTTATAATTGTAAGACAATAAATCTGTGTTCTTTATAAATTACTCACTATCAAATATTCTGTCACAGTAGCACAAATGGACTAAGATATTAGGTCAAATATCCTTCTTTGTTTGCGTTCTACAAAAATTAGTCTATTTTGACAGAACTGAATGTAAACATAGATAGTTCTGACATATTCCTCAAGCAAAAGATGCAAACTAGTCAATTAATCTCATCTACCAAATTTGGTGGCTGTGTGTTGACTCTTCCCATTAGAAAACAATAGGTCAAAATACGTTTTATTTATTTATTTATTTTGCTCTCAACATTCTTTTGTCTGTTATCAAAGAAAATTAATTCATTTCTGAGTTACCCAACTTCTGTGCCGTGTATACAACACACACACACACACACACACACACACACACACACACACACACACACACACATGTTCCCAGAAGATCTGAAGATCTTCTGAAGAGAAATATAGAATTTAATGTTAAAATACTAGAATACATTGGTTGGAAAGGATGTTGTACACATTAGATTTAATGTGTACATATAAAGGTAAGTAAGCACACAGCAATGAGAGCACTTGTGAAAAAAAATCCACCTAAATTGACTTAGTTTTAAGTAAGTTTAAAGCACTCTAGATCACAAGGATCTTAATGAAATTACTTTAATCACACATTTTAAATGTTTTTTTTTTTTTTTTTTTTAAGTTCTCCATTCTCCCAACCTTATCACTAATTCAGTTGGATTACTTTTTTTCCAGACTCCAGTCAAAATTCTCTTTCTTATTTTGGTTGGCCTCTGAAGTGAATTTTGAGACAGAGGTGTGGATGCAAGCATTTAATGTGATTATCTTAGGAAACACATTAAGGGGTGTGTTGGGGGGAAGGTAATAAGATTACCAATGAGTAGATTATTACTAAGAGCAATGGCCATTCTATCTTGCTTGGGGCCTTGTGAGAGACTATAGAAGAATCCCTTTAGAAATGTCCTACCAAGGAGTTTATCCACCATTATACTTTCTTCTTTGGTAGAGAGTGTTCATACCTTTGTCTCAAACTACTTACTCAATTCATATGCATTATGTGGTGTTACAACCAGAGCAGCCTTAGAATGAGGACCCATTTGGCATGATAATTTTGGCCAGTATGACCATCCTTAGGATGGGTCCAGGAAAACAGGCAGGGGTACTGTCAGCACATACTACATATACTGTGTGTCTATGAATATACAAATCTAAAAGGAGTTTAATTCTTAAATTTTGCAAAAGAATGATCTAAAGAAATGATTGAGGAAATGTAAATATAGCTTCTCCCCTTTTCATTCTGATAAAGAATAGAGTTTGGGTGCAGGTGCCCAAATTTTAACTAGCTTAGCAGTCACCCTAAAGAATGTTGTCTCTATAAACAAAGTATGAAAATCCTGTTTTAGTGAAGCCAAAGACTCAACTCAACCCCATATAGGACAATGAATGTCAAGGAGAGAAGACCATAGTTGTGTATCATTTTATATGTTCTTCTTTGAAAATGTAAGTTGCTGTTCATAAAGACATTAGAGTGTGTGGGTGAATTAACATTTCAGGTCTATACTCTGGTGATGGAATGACCAAACACCCTAATAGTTGTGCCATAAACCCCATCCAAGGACTGAGGAATCTGGATGCAGACATCCACGGCTCGGCCCCTGGTGGAGCGCTGGGAGTCTAATTAGTGAGAAAGAGGAGGGTTTATATGAGCGAGAATTGTTGAAACCAAGGTTGGATAAAGCACAGGGACAAATAACCAAATGAATGGAAACACATGAACTATGAACCAAAGGCTGAGGGGCCCCCAACTGGATCAGGCCCTCTGAATAGGTGAGACAGTCGATTGGCTTGATCTGTTTGGGAGGCATCTAGGCAGTGGTACCAGGTCCTGGGCTCATTGCATGAGTTAGCTGTTTGAAACCTGGGACTTATGCAGGGACGCTTGGCTCAATCTGGGAGGAGGGGACTGGACCTGCCTGGACTGAGTCTATCAGGTCAATCCCAGTCCTAGGGGAAGACCTTGATCTGGAGGAGGTGGGAATGGGGGATAGGCTGGGGGGAAGGGGAGGGGGACAGGAAGGGAGAGAACAAGGGAATCTGTGCCTATTGTGTAGAACTGAATAGTATTGTAAAATAAAGAAAAAAAAAACATTTCAGGTCTAATTCTGAAAACTCAAGTGGAAAATCACTTATACATCCAACGGCTGATACATCAGTACAAAAGTTATTAGATACTCTTGCATTAGGCTGAACAACACATGTTCTGCCAAAGACATGGACTTTGGAAGAAAGTGGAAGAGTTGATACTTGAATAGGTAATGCACTCATTGTACTGTATATGCTACTTAGGAATCTTAGGAAGATCTGTTCTCAAGTCCCTACCATAAGGAACCAACATCAAAATTTTGTTAACTATCAAAATTAGGCTTATCATTGACACTGTCTTTTTCCAAACCCAAAACATTTCCGTAGTTGTACTAAAGAGGTACATGCTAAAAACAATGCTGTGGTGATATATTGTATATTCTAATAAAATTTGCCTGAAGATCAGAGGACAGAACAAGCCACTAGATTAAACACAGAGATCATGCAGTAGTGGCACACACCTTAATCCTAGCACTCAGGAGGCAGAGATACATGTGGATCTCTATGAGTTCAAAGCCACCCTGGACTACAGGAGATTGATGCAGTCTAGGAGAGAAACAGAGTCAGGCAGTGGTAGCACACACCTTTAATCTTAGTACTTGAGTGTAGCAGGAATCTTAAAAGTTCTTATTAATAAAATCAAACCTGAGGCGAGTTATTGGGGTCCATGCTGGTAGATCAGAGAGACAGAACAAGCCACAGCTATCTCACCTCGCCGGATCCTCAGCTGGTCTTGTCTCCCCAGACTGGAGGCCTCTGAGTCCTCATCCGGAATGGGTCTCAGCTGAACTGCTGCTCCAAAGCCTGAAGCTTAACCAGCCACATGCTTAACCAGCCAAAATGCTTCTAGTTTCTGGTCCTCATGCCTTATATATCTTTCTGCTTTCTACCACCACTCTCTGGGATTAAAGGCTGGCTTTCTGGGATTAAAGGCATGTGTCACCATGCTTGGCTGTTTCCAATGTGGCCTTGAACTCACAGAGATCCAGAGGGATTTCTGTCTCTGGAATGCTAGGATTAAAGGCCTGTGCTATCACTGCCTAACTAGTGATTTTTCTGTTCTCTGACCCCAGATAAGTTTACTAAGGTACGTGATATTTTGGGGAACACAATATCACCACACTTGAGATCTCATGCCTCTGCTACCAATATTTGGGAAGCACACATTCTTTTAATCCCAGCACTAGGGAGGAAGTAATACGGCTGGGTGGAGAAAGGTATATAAGGTACAAGAAGACAGGAACAAAACCTTTTTTCGACTGAGAGGCTTTTTAGCTGAAGACTCAGAGGCTTTTATTCAGAGGATTCGTGGAGTTGGTGAGGTGAGTAGTTTCTATAGTGGCTTGTTCCTTTGTCTATCTGATCTCTCAGCATTTACCCCAATATCTGGTTCAGAGGTTTTTTTTTTTTTTTGTTTTTTTTTTATTAAAAGACCATTTAATATTCAAACAACAAAATGCACTGTGCTCAGAAGTTTTCAATAACAAAGACTTCCATAACATACACTCGTCATCACATCTGCTTACTCTATGTAAGGGGCAGTTGTTGTAGAATATTATTTTAACTATGTAAAGATATAGTACATTTGTTTATGCTACAGAATATTACTTTAAGTGTATAAAATTGTGTTACATGTGTTTATGCTGCATTTGTTTAACAATATAAGGATGTGTTATACTTGATGTGCTGCATTTGTTTAATTATGTAAAGATGTGTTACATTTGTTTCACCTTGCCCACCCAAGGCACCTAATTGGTCTAATAAAGAGCTGAACAGCCAATAGCTAGGCAGGAGAAAGAAAAGACGGGGCTGGTAGGCAGAGAGAATAAATAGAAGGAGAATGAAAAGAAGAAGGAGAGGAACAAAGAGAATGAAGATAAAGAGGGAGATGCTTGGGGCAAGAAGCCAGACATGATAGACATGAGAAGCAGTGAAAGTAAGAGCTACAGAAGGAAAGAAAAATAAAAAGCCACAAGGCAAAGATAGATAAAGAGAAACAGGTTAATTTAAGTTAAAAGAGCTGGCTAGAAACGAGCCTAAGTTAGGCTGAGTATTTATAACTAATAAGAAATTTCCATGTCATGATTTGGGAGCTGGTTGGTGGCCTAAAAGAAAAAGCCTGCTACAGATGAACAAAGGAACCCCTGGAGAGATGGCTCAGAGGTTAGGAGTACTGGCTGCTCTTCCAGAGGTCCTGAGTTCAGTTCCCAACAACCACATGGTGGCTCACAACCATCTGTAATGAGATCTGGTGCCCTCTTCTGACCTGCATGGATAACAGCAAACAGAACATTGTATGCATAATAAATAAATCTTTTTTTTTTTTAAAGGACCCCCTGGACCATGACATTTGTTTCTCTCAGAAAGATAATCAGCAAGTCTGAGATGGTAAATACTAAAATTCTTCTGCAAGATTCTCAGAATCATTTCTGACATTCCGTGTCACCAATGAAGGGTTTTATATACTCAAGGATATTCTGGTTTCTCAAAGCCTGCAGGGTCTTTCACAATTGAGCTTAAGTCTATCTTGACAGTCTCCCTATCACTGTTCCCCACAGAATCCTCTAAACTACAGCCTTTTGAAACTGCTTTCTTGTAGCTAGAGTTTTCCTGCCTTGCCCACAGTCAGGACAAATCTTTGTCACCCTCCAGTCCCATAGCCGCTCAGACCCAACCAAGTAAACACAGAGACTTATATTGCATACAAACTGTATGGCTGTGTCAGGCTTCTTGCTAACTGTTCTTATAGCTTAAATTAATCCATTTCCATAAATCTATACCTTGCCACGTGGCTCGTGGCTTACCGGCATCTTCACATACTGCTGGTCATGGCGGCAGCTGGCAGTATCTCTGCCTCAGCCTTCTGCTTCCCAGTATTCTCCTCTCTCCTTGTCCCACCTACTTCCTGCTTGGCCACTGGCCAATCAGTGTTTTATTTATTGACCAATCAGAGCAACAGATTTGACATACAGACCATCCCACAGCACTTGAAGATTTACCAAAATAGGATAGATGATGGAATTATTTTCTCTGATTTGTCAAATACCTGTTTAGGTATTTATTACTTGTATATATTGTATATAGTTATTGTACTTTTGTATATAGTTTTTCTTTTGTTAGTTATAACCTTTTGCTTTTTTTTCTTTTTATTAAAATAGAAAAGGGGAAATGTGGTGGTAATCTAATTGTACTGAAATGTGATTTTGATTGTATGTTAATAAATAAAGTTGCCCGGGGGTCAGAGCTATTAGAGCCATAGACAGAGTGTGGCGGTGGTGGCACATGCCTTTAATCCCATAGATCTCTGTGTGTTCAGGGATACAGCCAGCATTGGAGACATATGCCTTTAAGACCTAGGGTGCTGTACATTCAGACAGTGACGAGGCAGTCACGTGTTTGGGTTTACAACCAATGAGAAGGCAGAATGACTGGAAAATCGACTTACACACAGGAAATAGCTCTTTTTTCGGGAAGCTGGGACAGCAGGAGGAAGGGTGAGATTTTAGCTCTGAGCTCTGACCTCTCGGCTTTCTCTTTTACATTGTTTCTGTGTTTCTTATTTAATAAGACGGTTGGTTACATCTACACTTTCTGCCTTTCAATTTCCCATGACCTTTCTAGGTCTTGGTCCACATTAAACTGTCTAATCATTCTAGAGGACTCCTCCTAAGAGCTTATTCCTTCACTTGACCTGGGATCTCCTGCTCTCCAGGGTTCCTACATTATGTTGAATATATTAAAATATAGCATACTGCACTTCATACAATTGTTCTTGCTATAAACATTTTAAATTAAAAAAATTTGTACAGCTACATATTATATATTAGCTGCCCCACACTATCACCCTACCCTTCCATTTCTAAGCTTGCATCCTTGTTTGTTGCCTTTTTTCTTTAGACAACTGAAATGATTTATATAGTTTTGCTTTTGAAACTCTGCTAATAAATAAGGTGCCATTGATTATGGCAGGGTCAAAGTTACAAATTTGGTTGTAAATCCAGTTAGTATTTAGCTGGGTGATGTTGGACAAGCTACTTAATCTCTGAATTTCAGTTGTCTTATCTGAAAAATATTTGGATAGTGGCTTGCTTAGGATGATGAGTTCATGCTTTAATTATTAACTATAGAAAGAACTGTTTTTGATACTGTATTTAATATGCACCAGAGACTAAGGATCACTGTGGGTACTTCAGCCAGAGCTGCCAGTTGAAAATGATAATTGCACACGTGTATAGGAAATGCAGTTCTAAAACTGAATATAAGAACAATCATTTCTTGTACATAATGAACAATTTAACATATTAACCTATAATCAAAGAAGAAATTAAAATATTCAAATACACTTTCCTAAACAAGACGAACAAAGAAAGCATGATTATAATTATTTTTAACAATACCCCCATGGGGTTTGGCATTGGTGAAGACCACACAAATTATGTTGTAAAAAAATTAAGTGTTAGAAAGAACAGTCCCCACTATTGCTTCTATTAGCTCTTCCCTGAGAAATGATAGGAGTCTCATGGGGTTTTGTAAATATAGTTAATTTTCAAATTATAGTAAATATAACCCATTTTTTGTATAAAGAATTTCCTGAGAAACATGTCAATAATGATGTAATCTTGAAAAGTAGTTATTTTTTTCTGACAAAAAATTAATGTGAATTCATGAAAAAATATACTTTTAATTCCCAACATTTAGAGAAAAACAATAGCTTTTGTGTGTTTATTCTCTTATAAGCACATATATATATATATATTGCCAAAATGTCATCAAATTTTAAATCTGTGCCACTACATCTGCATGAAAGGTTATTTGGCTAAGAGTGCAGTATTTAGTGCCAATAGTCTAATGTGCATAGTATGTCTAAGAGGTTAATAAGGCTTATGGCCCACAAAACCAAGTTTCTATGGATGAATCTACATGGCAAAATTGAACAAGAGGAGATAGAGAGAAGGGTTGTCTGCCCTCCAGTACTGGTCCTCCAACAAATACATGGTTTTATAGGTCTCATACCTGAGTCCTATGAAAAGGAGGTCAATATGCAGAAGTTTAAGATGCATACAGTGCCCCAGGCTGAGTGTGGTAGCATTTGTCTTCAATCCCAGTACTCAGGAGGCAGAGGCAGGTGGGTCTCTGTATGTTCAAGGCCAGCCTGATCTACATAAGGAGTTTCAGACAAGCTAGGGAGACATATAGCAAGATCACAACTCAAAGAGAGAGGGGAGAGTGGGAGAGAGAGAGAGAGAGAGAGAGAGAGAGAGAGAGAGAGAGAGAGAGAGAGAGGCCTTTCATGAGTTGCAGATAGAAATCCCAGGCATACCTAGAAAGGCCTATAGGAATGTTAGAATCCTGTGTGATCAGATGTCAGAAATGATCAGTCGCATGTTAATTCATGTTGATACCATTGTATCTGCCATTCATACTCACAGGCTGACAAAGTCTGGAAAACTCAGATTATAACTATTTTGAATTCATTCCCCTCCCCATTCACTGAACTATCTAATATTATTTCCTCATGGGATCACCTGTTTCTACAATACAATGTTAATGGATCCTTACTGTTTCACTATATGATGGACAAGAATCTTCAAATTTACCCCTGGTGCTTTAATGATAGTCGTTTAATTTTCAGCATTACACACTACTTTATGATAAAATAATGAATCATCTTGTAGCAAAAATCTGCTCACATTTATGATTATTTCTGAAAGGTAGATTTATACTTTTGGGTTTACAGTATATTGCCAAACTACTTGCTCCACAAACTGATATTTTAGCCATTCTTTTAAAAAAGTGAATATTTTATCATCTATTTTTATGGGCTGAGAGATCTAGTAAATGTATTAAGGATACCCCTTGGGTATGTATGATTCTTGCTTAGACAGCCATCTTTGAGTTGAGGGGTACTTAGAGTCTGGAGGGTGTGTTAATAGTCTCCCAACCCAGTCAGAGCTAGAGTCACCTCTTCAACCTCCTGCTTCACGAAAACTTGTTTCTGTTTGAGGAACGAGGGGATTTCTGAAATACACCATTTAATGAACAAAAATTCTGCAAATATTTTCAATGTCTTATTGACTGGAATATGGCTGACTAAACCTGTATTATCTAAATGCTGCAGGGTTTCATTTTTGGTGGGAAAAAGAACTCATGAGGACACCATGATAAGCCACTTAGGTAGTAAAAGACATCCTCTCTCTCCCCTGTCCAATTGTTTGCAGGGTGTAACTCCATACTCCCTATAGAAGAGGGGCATGGCCACATGACTGTGGCTCTGGTTAATGAAACGTTAGTGGAAATGGCATACATGACTAAATATAATCTTTAATGATCAGTTTTAGGAGGCTGCATGACTGTTTCCCCCTGACAAAAGTAATCATGGAGCCACACTGAGATGGAGGCTCTAAAAGGTTTGATCCCTAAAAGAATGAGATGAACGGAGAATTCCTGTCAACATACATAGGACTACAGTACAACAAAGCAGCCTGGATGTTGGTTAAGCCACTAGCATTTAGACACAGTGAGTTACAGTGGCAGAATCTATCCCATATAGTAAGGATCAATAACCTGGCGCTATTTGTATACATTGTCTCATCTTTTATACAGTTATAACTATGTGTGTAATCATGTTTAGATACCACAACAGAGTACATGTAATTGCTTTTTAGTATTTTGACACATTCAGGCACAATACAAACTAATGCATACTTACAAAATTATTTACATTTTACAAAAACTATATGCACCAAACTAATCTTGGTAGTGACCTCTGGGAAGGCAAGGAGGAAAATGAGATCCTGTAAGAAAGATTACATGGGAGCTTTGACTGTATCAAATAAGCCATTATTACTACGTTTTAAATCCAAACCAAGTAATGTCAAAATGCTGAAATTCTAGAAAGCTAAATTATAGAGACTTTTGTGATTTTTTTCTATCATACAAAATATAATCAGACTTTCCTTTGGGCCACCACCTCCCAAATAATGACACGGAGACTTATTATTATTTATGAAAGTTTAGCCTTAGCTTAGGTTTGTTCCACTAGCTCTTACAACTTAAGTTAACCTGCTTTTATTGATCTACATTTTACCATATGGCTTTTTACCTTTCTTTCATTCTGTATGTCTGACTCCCTCCATGTCTTGTTGGAGTCTCCTCCACACCTTGATTATCTCCCCCTCTTCCTTTCTCTCCTCAGAAATACTGCCTATACCTCCTGCCTAGCTATTGGTTGTTTAGCTTTTTAGTTCACCAGTCACAGCAAATACATTTTCACACAATGTACAAATATCCCACAACAATAGAATCTAGTTGAAGTCCCTCCAAATATGATTTAAAGACAATGTTATTTTGGGACCAAAGAAATGGCTCAGTGGTTAAGAGTACTTGCAGAGGACCCAGGTTCAGATCCCAGCACCCACATGGCAGCTTACAACTGTCTGTAATCCCAGTTCCAGAGGATCCGATGCCCTCTTTTAACCTGCATGGGTACCAAGCCTGTATGTGGTGTACAGATATAAATGCAGGAAAAGCACTATACACATAAAACTAAAAGTAAGTAAATCTTTTTAGAAGGAATGTTATTTAATGCCAATCAGAGCTTAAAGTGTTTTCTGAGTCTCATCAGTCAATGTAAATCTCCATTAAACCAAGTGATTTCCAAACAGCTCTAGGCAGTTGAAATCTATCTGGATGAAAATATAAAGGTGTTCATGAGGCTCTTCATGAAGATAGATTCTAGGAAGAAGTTCACATTTCCACAGTTTTGTCTGTCTTCATTTTGGTCTCTGAGGACATCAACAGTGACGTCCTGTCTCTAATTAGTTCTCTGCTGGAGAAACTCACCTATTCTCTGTAATAATGTTGTCCACATTTATGCAATGAGGGTGAAGGCTAATTTAGTTTATATTGTACAGCTCCCAACTTTAATATCATTACCTAGATTGCCTTGGGCAAGTCAATTGGCTTCTCTTTACTTGAGATTTTTCCCATGAAACTTAAAATAGGCAGACAAATTGCTGTTATGTAGGATCAATATTGTCCTACTGATGTTTTAAACATCCAGTTTTAAAGTAGTATCAGACTTTCAAATGTGATATATATGACGGCACCAGTATCTGTAGATCGGAAGGAGCAGAGATGTCTGAAGGGAATCACTCATCTTACTAACATGTTGGCAAGAGCTCAGGCACACTTCCTCTGCTCATTCCTTCCCTATCCTCCTCTACATTACTTGTGAGGTTGCAGACATTTGTAGAAACATGTACATCCCCCAAGAGTTATGTTGTGTTTTTACTGTCTTTAAAAGTGTAAGTTGTAGGAAGGAGACCTGACCTTTGAGGAAACCAGGAGGAGCTAGTGACACAGTGGTGTTAGAAAAGCAGGGGGACAGATTCCCCACCCCATGTCTTTAATTCGGATGAAATTAACTGACTCCTTCCAAGTCTGTTTCTTCCTCTCAGGGTCCCTTGGTGTCAGGACAAGAGCATCTTGTTAGTCCTCACTTCTCTTACTTTGTGAGAACTTATTTGAAATGGGACCTGGACCCCTGAGCATCCTGCTTCTAGAAACTCAATGCTGAAGAGCAGATGGGCTTTCACTCACCCGGAAGGAGATCTGAAGACAAGGATGCTAATTTGTCTTTGACACTAGCCTGGGAACCTTGGTGCTTTGAAAAATAGGCAACTGAATATTGATTGCACTGAAAACACCACTCAAATGATATTTACACAGAAAAATACAGGCAAGAGCTATTTTGTCATTAATCTTTGTCACTGTAATTTAAAAGTCACACAATTTTATTGTTCTGTTATCTAGCAAAACCATTTAAGCCCAGAATGTTCATTTATTGGGGGATTAAACTACCCAGAAGCTGTCTCTTCTGTCAACGTTTGAAGTTTGTGTGTGTCCTTATGTGTGTGTGTTCCTGATGTGTGTGTGTGTGTGTGTGTGTCTGTGTGTGTCTGTGTGTGTGTGCAGGTGCACACAGGCATAAGCTTATAGTTGGCTTATGTTCATCTTTGTATCAGAACTGTTACTTTAAATTTATTCTTGTCAAGTATGTATTACTTAGCAAGAATGCTCAGGTGCCTCACCTCATCAATTTTTCAAAAGCTCCCATAATGCATTTCTATTTCTTCCTATTTAACAAAGTAATTGAAGTCTCCAAGGACAAACTCAATTTTCTATCAGCAACAAATGATAGAGCCAAGACTTGAGGCCAGCAAGCTTCATAACAACTTAAGTTTTTCCATTACATTGCAGATGAGGATAAGATTTTGATACTTCCCTGTAAGCCAAAACCAGCAAGGTTTTATTAAAAATTGGAGACAAAATTTGAATATGAATTAGTCATAAAACTCTAAAAGTGTCAAAATGTGAGCCTCAGCCACAAATAGTTAACACAGCTAAATCTGAGTAGCTGCAAGCACAGGCTGGAAAGGCGGGTGAGAGGCATCCTTCTTCCAAAACCAGAGGCATTTCAGACAACAGAAGCGCTGACAGCACTCAATGTCCAAAAGTGATGTGGGGTTCCTTCTCTTTTGCCCTAGAGAAACATACCCAGAATCATCAAGTACTGACTGAACATCATGTTCTTTATCCCCAGGATGTGATTTATCATTACCATCCAGTAGGCTAGATTCAATCTGAGAAAAATGAATTGTAAAGCACAGGCAATAAAAGTTGCAAGTACAATCAACTATCAAAATGGAAACAAAAAAGCCTGTCACATGCATATGTGTCAAGCCCTGACTGCATTCATTAGGTAAAGGTTTTGAGTCCCCAGAATCACTTTCTGAGGAAGCATGGCTCCATATAGAGTTCTAGCCTTAGCAGAAATACATTTGAAATAGATTTGGTGGTGCAATATATTCACAGTTTTAAAGATAATACTGTAAAACTGTCCTTGGAAGAATCTATTTGTATGTGGAGAAATTTGTCCAAAATGATCCTGTTACTATTAAGCATTCTGGAAAAATATACCTATTTTTCACAGCGAGCATGGGAGACCATAAACAGTACACACTACTAATGTTCAGACTCTTGAGATGCCAATTGGGTCTTCCCTTAGGAGAATGCTCCTTTTATAGATTCTTAAGTGTGAAATGTGTTGCTGAAAAGGCAAGATAAAGAAAGTAGGATGTAGAAAGGGGGTACAAAAGGGAACACAGGGATAACAATTTAGAACACAAAAAGACTCCTGATTCCTCTACTACAATTTAAATGTTTTACCTGCTTGTTCTAAGTCCTGTGTCTTGACTCCCCAAGATATTATTGACTACAAGCACAGAAACAAAGCTGAGAAAGTCTATACCTCCTGTCAAAATAAAGGCTCTCTCTCCTACTCCGTATGACTTCTCTAGCTTTTGTCCACTCCAGCATTTGCTACTTTCTGCTTATTCTATTGTAACTAGATCAGTGAAAAGATAAAGTCTATTGGTAAGAAATACCACAATGGAGCATCTTGGAATTTTAGAGATTTTGGATTTCTCTTTCATTAGAGAAATGTGCTAAAACTTTCACAGCCTAGACTCTAAAAATCATTATCTGTTTGTCAAGCCTTCAGTTTCAAAGCCTCTGGTCAGAGACAAAAATCTACTGGCACTGGGAGATTACAAAAGATTCATTCTGCATGCCCAGCATTCTAGGCCTTGGGTTCCAGAATCCCCTGCCTTGTCCATTTGACATCATGTATCTCAACCTACCCTGCTCTCCTTCAATGCTCCGCCTGTCCCTTTGGTCCATTCATTAATTTCTATACATGCTCTTGTAATCTATAAATACTGTCCTCTCATTTTTGTGCAATTCTAGAACTGCCCAGGGCAATGCTGCTCCTGACTTGTTACCTGCATGAAACCTTTTATGCTCCCTCCAGCTTTTTCCAGGTGAGTCCAAAGCAAGTTCCTGCTTCACCAGGAAATTTGAATTGTAGATGTCAGTTAGTGTCTATTCTCCTCATCAACGTCTAGGAATAGACCAAACATACCCAGTCCAATGGCTGTGCTCATAAGAGTAACAAAGAAAACACACGTGGGAGTTCTATAATGGGCAGTAGGTGTCTTTCATCCTCTCCTTGTATCACACATGCATTTAATCAAGGCTGAGAAAGCTTTGCTTTATAAGGAGTTTTTTAAGATCCAAGTAACATAAGAAGCCTGGGTACACACAAAACATTCAAAACAAGGCAAACACACTATGCCTCGGTGAAACTGTAGATATTGAAAGTTTTGTTGCATTAGTAAATACATTGATGGAAGAAAAAGAATAGATAAAAATGTAATACAAATACATATATGCAATTAACTTTCTCTCTCCCCTTTTCTTCTTCCTCTCTTCCTCTGTTTTCTATCTCTCTCTCTATCTCTTTCTGTTGAACTCACAGGTAAGTTGAGTCAAAAAAGGTACTAAAAATCTGAGTGGTACTCCATAAATGCAAGCCCCTGTGGATCCAGGTGGAGTAGAGCAAAGGTTACAGTTCAGTCTCAGTCTTGGGATTTGGACCGTAGTGTCCCCTGACAAAGGACATGAGAACTTGTGTTAGAAGTGCAACTCTTGTGTAAAAGCCAATATTCCTGACAAGTTGCTTTTCACTTCTGAGAAGGAAGGCACCACAGAATCTACTTGCTGGCACACAAAGAACACAGGGACAGAACACTCTGATTTGGGGGCTTTGGAAGTTAAGGCTCCAAATAATAAAAACCAAGTGCAAGAGTAATATTCATTCAAAAATCCCCCTAAAGTATTACTAACCAAACCTAGTACCCTCATGGATCCTAAAAGAATCTCTCCACTGTGAGCTATAGCAGCAGACACAACAAATAGAGGGCTAATTGGAGCCCATTATTCTGGGAGTATGTAAAATATCTCGGGTACAATTAAAGACAGACAAGAAAGCCAAAAAGGCAACAAAATAACATTATAAAGTCGGAAGATTTTTAAAAACATACACAGAATTTTTAGAAATTAAATAGAAACAAAATGAGTAAAGAGGAAAAGTATATAAAGAAGTAGAATGTTATAAGATACATCAAAAAGTTATTACAGTAAAAAGAAAATAGAACACTACTTAAATGTTCATGTCATGTGACTTTTCTGGGGTGGGGGACATAAACAAACATCTATGCACCAAGAGAGGGCATTAATGGCAGATGAAAGGAATTATTCTACTTCATTCTAACCTACTGAGCCAGGGACTTTACTGGGGTTACTTAGAAGAGCATGGGTGATGTGGAGGCAGCTATATCACTGAAAAGCCCACTCATGCATGGTTGATGATTCATGACCACTATGTCCTTGAAGGTCTCTGCATGATCTATATCAGCTAGCAGGACAGTCTCCTCTCCCCAGAAATTATTTTACTGCTTTTATAATCTTGAGGAGGGACTTTGTGAGTCTTGTTAAGTTTCAAGAACTTCCCAAGCCTTATAATTTTTGTTTCTTTCTTGAGTCTTATGAGCCTCCCTCCTCCCTCCACAAGGGCACATTTCAATCAGGATAAAACAGCTATATATCTAATTCATATTGAAAAATGTAAAACAAATCATAGTAGAAATTCACACTTAGAAACTGAAGCACACCTAGGAAGTGGGGGAGGATATCGCAATCACCTGAAAAGAAAAAGTGGATCCCTTATTGAGAAGAGTAATCCTGGAGGAATTTGTAGCAGCAACAATAAAGTCAGGGAGTAAGAAGGGGTAGAATAGTGGTGACTGTTCCAGCCCTGGAAACTTGATGCCAAGTAAAGTCATCATTCCTTAGTTTTCACAATATGAAGTCAAATTCAGAGAAGGATCAAGAATCTTTATGATTTATGACTTTTGAAAGACCTGCTACAGGATGAATTAAAGATTAAAACTATTTTGAGATGCCATTTCACCCGAGTCACAGTGGGATCATCAGTGGATCAAATGACAACAAATAAGGGCATGGATGTAAGAAAAGGGGAACCCTTATTCACTGTTGGTGGGAGCATCACTACGTAGTCAGTATGGAAATCATTGTAGATGCTCCTTAAAAAGCTAGAAATGGAACTACTGTGTGTCTAAGCTATAATTCTCCTGGCACATACCCAAAAGACTCTATAGCCTACTACAGAGATATTTGCTCATCTATGTTCATCACTGAGCAATACCTAGGAAATAGAAATAGTCTAGATTTCTACCATCTGATGAATAGATAATTAAAATGTGGTACATACACACAATGAACTTTTATCAAGCTATAAGGAAAAATAGAAATTATGGATTTTGCAGGAAAATGGATGGAACTAGGAAAATATGCTGAGGTAACCCAGACATAGAGAGATAAATACTACATGTTCTCTCTCAGATTGGGATCCTTGCTTCAGTCTTTAGAGTTGTGTGTTTGACCCAGATTTCCTGTAGAAGCCATGAAACTAGAAAAGGGCCATTGGAATAAAGAATGCCTTCATGGAGGCAGATAGTAGAGTATATGTGATGTGAAAGAAGAGAGGGTAATACTGCAATGGAAAGGTTTAAGCAGGGATGGGGGATAGAAGGGGAGAAAGAGTTAACCCAAATGAAGGGTGTGTGAACTAACCAAATGGAAACCTACTACTTTGTAATCCAATTAAAAAGTATAGGTGTAAAGAAAAAGTGCTAGAAGGATAAATCATGGCTATCTAGTAATGCTGCTCCAGTACCAGATGCTTCATACCTCCTCAGGTATTGTTGGTCTGGGAGGCCCACAGGCCCACAAAACAATACTCATGTCACTTGTGTTGGTTGTTCACCAGAAAAGTTGATAAGACGGTATTGCTGAAGTTATAAAATACCCTGGATGCAAGGTCTATAGAAATCAATCTAGAGCTGAGCTGAAAGCTTCCTTCCCACTGGTTAGCTTTCCTAACACTAGAAGTTGCTATACAGGCTGCCATAGGAGAAAAGGGTTAATGGTCTTACCTAGATTCAAATCCTACAAATGAATACCAACCTGCCAGGGAAGATGTTCTCACTGTTGCAACAGTGGCATGACTGTTAGGAGAGTAACCGACTGATCTCTGATTGGATTTGAGGCTCACTCCACAGGAGAGAATTCACTAGAAACCCAGTCAAATCCCCATGGCTGAATAGAGAGGACTCACTACTGTTGTTTAGCTAAATTGACATGGCATCCAACTACCTTCTAAATATTTATTTTTGTAGACATAGACAAATGCTATCCTCAGCCTTAACTAGAGGAATTGCTCTTTGCCTCAAAAAGCAATGTACCTACAGAGAAGGAGAGTTAGTCTGTCTTCAGGATGAACCATTTGTTTAATACAACATGGTCAGCCTAAAGCAATTCATAGATGAGAAACAAAAATGGACTCATCAAGTTGTATTTATATATTTGCACACACATGCACATGTGTGTGTGTAACCATAATAATCATGGAAGAAGAGGCCATCAATTTGAGAATGGGGGATAGCGAAGGAGTTGGAGGTAGGGAATAGAGGTAGGAAAGGGAATTATGTTTTAATTAACATTGTATTAAAAATAAAATGTACACATGAATCATATTCTACATTGTAGGACTTTGGCCATATCTGCAGCATTTTACTCTCCTTGGAAAGCCAAAACAAAAACAACAAAAAACCCAAAAACATTTGAAGCAAATATGGCAAAATTGTAAGATTAATTCTTGATAGTGGGCTTGAGCATTTGTTTTCTTGTGTTTAACATCTTTCCTAATTAAAAACCAATATTCACTGATGCAACTGACATTTTAATCTAGTTATTTTGGGCTACATCTTTTAATACTCTTGTTGCTTTGCCTAGAAGAAATAGAGGAAAATGATCCTTCTTTTATGAACAAAATAGATGAGAACCATGTGAGCCACCTTGAGGTTCACTTTCTTTCTCTTACTTTTCAACTAAGTTCTATTTTGCTTCCTCACTCAACTTCTGAAGAGATATTAACGATATATCTTGAACACCATTACAAAATAAGAATGACAGTACAGCAAGAAAAAGAATAAACCATCTCTCCTCTCACAGGTTTCCAGACTCATATTTATGTCAGCATCAAGGTGAGCTACAGAAGGATTAATTCATCTCTCTAGCTTCTGCTTAACCAGCCAAGCTCATCATTCACACATCAGTTTCTTACTTAATAATATTGTTTTTAAATTATTAATTCTCTATTTGTGACACCAAAATTTGACCCAATCTTGAGATCAAATAATTTCATAAAGGAATACATATCTTCAGCATGAAATTTGCCATTACATCTTGTTCATTACATCTTTAAAAACATATACTTACCTCAACAAATATGAAACATGGGATGATGGAGTAACTGCGTTGAGTGTTGTTCCCTACAGCCATTTCTCAAACCATGTGGTGAGTCTGCACTGTCTGAAACTGTCCAGGCTGAAATGAAAAAAGATTGTAGGGTGTAAGAATTGCATGTTGAGAAGTTCCTTAGGTATGTACACAAAAATGCCAGCTACCCTCTAGATGGGCAGACCGAGTACAAACAAGGCAAAAACATCGATCTACAGTACAATTGAGCTAGACTAGTAACCAAATGTATACCAGCTATGAACTGTCATAGAGAAAAAATTGACCAGGTAAGGAATTTCTCACATATAGCACCATAACAAAAAACATTCTTACTAGGGTACTACACTGTAAGACCAAGTAGACTGTGTCATTCCACAAAGCATAGTTTCTGATATAAAACATTTCTTATCATCCTGGAGGAATTCTCTATCTGTATCTAATTCTGGTTTACAACCTTGTTTGGTCTGTTTGTTTGCCTCTGCCCTTTCCTCTCCTCTTGGGGCCAACATCTACTACAGACACAAATCTTTCCCTTCTTTCCTGAATTGTAATTACTTGTCCTTGCTCTCATGTCTACACAGCCATCAGCTAACTACTTTGGGTTAATACATCACTGACTTATCTTTCTTTGCACCCCTGACCTGTGTATATGACCCCATCATGAAACATCAAAGCAATAATCCATTCTCCACACTTACAAGAATAGAGGAGCTAGACAATAGCAGATTACTCCTAAATATTTTATTAGGTCACCCCTGTCCTGCTCAGAACTAAAAATATTCTTCTATTAGGAGAGTAGGTTAATTTGGGTTTTTCTTACTAACGTGAATGAAGCTGAGATTTTAGATTTTGATGAGACTTTTCAGAAAAAAAAAGGTTTCCATGACATGCTTTATTCTTTGTCCAAAATAATGCTGCATGTAGGCCATGAATGCCGTTACCAGCTGCTCATTGCTTCTCACTCTATTTCTGTGTCATTATGGCCAACAGTTCTTGGAGTGCATGGGAACTCCAGGGCTATTGAATAGCCAACTGCACCTGTTAATGTCTTTATTTAGCTAATTTCTCTTTATTGAGTTCTCCCATACCTTACCTGTTTGCAAAGTAAAACTTTTAAATAGATTTTCTTCTCATTTTAAGATGCCACATTCTCAATTGTTAATTAAATTTTTCTCTGATAATATATTATTTATATTCTTAGCAATCTCTATTTATCACAATGTACAATTTTAAGTTTTGAGCAACTTTTGAAAATTAAATACTATGAAATAATATCCATAATATACCTATTACTTTATCATTCAACTTTGGGTTTTAGGAATGACTAATAGTATCTTTATTAATAAAGAGACACACATACATGTTTTACACATTGAATTAATGGGTCTTATTTTGTTCAATTTTATGTTCTTCAAATATAAAATCACTCATCATTCTTCATTTCCAGAGGTCCCATTTATTAATTGTTTCTCTCAGTGTCTGTGCTACTGGTATTATATTTAGGAAGTGATCTCCAGTGCCAATGCATTCAAGACTACTTCCTACTTTCTCTTCTATCAGGTTCAGAGTAACTGGATTTACGTTGAGGTCTTTGTTCCACTTGGACTTGTTTTGTGCTTGGTGACAGATATGGATCTATTTGCAGCCTTCTACATGTTGACATCCAGTTATGCCAGCACCATTTGTTGAAGATGCTTTCTTTTTTCCATTGTACAGTTTTGGCTTCTTTGTCAAAATTATATGTTCATAGGTATGCGGATTAATGTCAGGGTCTTCAATTCGATTCCATTGGTCCACATGTCGGTTTTTATGCCAGTACCAAGCTGTTTTTATTACTGTAGCTCTATAGTAGAGCTTGAGGTCAGGGATCGTGATGCCTCAAGAGGTTGTTTTATTGTACAGGATTCTTTTGGCTATCCTGGTTTGTTTATCCATATGAGGTTGAGTATTGTTCTTTCCAGGTCTGTGAAGAATTGTGTTGGTATTTTGATGGGGATTGCACTGAATATGTAGATTGCTTTTGGTAAGATTGCCATTTTCACTATGTTAATCCTGCCTATCCATGAGCATGGGAGATCTTTCCATTTTCTGACATCTTCAATTTCTTTTTCAGGGACTTAAAGTTCTTGTCATACAGGTCCTTCACTTGTTTAGAGTTACTCCAAGGTATTTTATATCATTTGTGGCTATTGTAAAGGGTGATGTATCTCTGATTTCCTTCTCAGCCTGTTTGTCAATTGTATATAGGAGGGCTACTGATTTTCTTTTTTTGAGTTAATCTTGTATCCTGCTACTTTGCTGATGGTGTTTATAAGCTGTATGAGTTCCTTGGTTGAATTTTTGGGGTCACTCATGTATACTATACTATCATGTCGTCTGCAAATAGCAAAAGTTTGACTTCTTCCTTTCCAGTTTGTATTCCCTTGATCTCCTTATATTGTCATATTGCTCTAGCTAGAACTTCAAGTACTATATTGAATAAGTATGGGGAGAGCGGACAGCCTTGCCTTGCTCCTGATTTTAGTGGAATCGCTTTGAGTTTCTCTCTATTTAATTTGATGTTGGCTGTTGGCTTGCTGTAAATTGCCTTTATTATGTTTAGGTATGTTCCCTGTATTTCTGATTTCTCCATGACGTTTATCATGAAGGGGTGTTGGATTTTGTCAAATGCCTTTTCAGCATCTAGTGAGATGATCATGTGTTTTTTTTCTTTCAGTTTGTTTATATGGTGTATTACATTGACGGACTTTCATATGTTGAACCACCCTTGCATCCCTGAGATGAAGCCTACTTGATCATGGTGGATAATTGTTTTGATGTATTCTTGGAGTCTGTTTGCCAGTTTTTTATTGAGTATTTTTGCATCAATATTCATGAGGGAGATCGGTCTGTAGTTCTCTTTCTTTGTTTGGCTTAGGAATCAGGGTGTTGTGGCCTCATAGAAGGATTTTGGTAATGTTCCTTCTGTTTCTATTGTGTGGAACAATTTAAAGATTATTGGTATTAACTCTTCTTTGAAGATCTGGTAGAATTCTGTGCTGAAACCTGGGCTTTTTTTTTTTTTTTTTTTTTTTTTTGGTTGGGAGACTTTTAATGACTGATTCTATTTCCTTAGGGGTTATTGGACTATTTAAATAGTTTATCTGGTCTTGATTTAACTTAGGTATGTGGTACCTATCCAGAAAATTATCCATATCTTTTAGATTTTTGTGGAGTAGAGGTTTTTGAAGTATGACCTGATGATTTTCTGGATTTCCTCATTGTCTGTTGTTATGTCTCCCTTTTCATTTCTGATTTTGTTAATTTGGAATTTGGATTCTCTCTCTCTCTCTCTCTCTCTCTCTCTCTCTCTCTCTCTCTCTCTCTCTCTCTCTCTCTCTCCTTTTGGTTAGTTTGAATAAGAGCTTGTCTATCTTGTTGATTTTCTCAAAGAACCAACTCTTTGTTTCATTATTTTTTTGTATTGTTCTCTTGGTTTCTATTTTATTGATTTCAGCTCTCAATTTGATTATTTCCTGGAGTCTAATTTTCCTGGAAGACTGTGCTTCTTCTTGTTCTGGAGCTTTCAGGTGTGCTGTTAAGCCACTAGTGTGTGATTTCTCCAACTTCTTTATGTGGGCATTTAGTGCTATGAATTTCCCTCTTAGCACTGCTTTCATAGTGTCCCATAAGTTTGGGTATGTGGTATATTCATTTTCATTGATCTCTAGGAAGTCTTCTTTTTTCTAGGAAGTCTTTAATTTATTTCTTTCTTTCTTCCTTAACCCATTGGTGATTCAGCTGAGCATTATTCAGTTGCTATGAGATTGTAGGCTTTCTGTAGTTTTTGTTGTTGTTGAAATCTAATTTTAAACCATGGTGGTCTGATAGAACACAGGAGATTATTCCAATTGTTTTGTATCTGTTGAGATTTGCTTTGTGGCCAATTATGTGGTCGATTTTAGAGAAGGTTCCATGGGGTGCTGAGAAGAAGGCATATTCTTTTTTGTTAGGATGGAATATTCTGTAGATATCGATTAAGTCCATTTGAGTCATAACATCAGTTAAGTCCTTTATTTCTCTGTTAAGTTTTGAATCGGCAGATCTGTTCAGTGGTGAGAGTGGGGTGTTGAAGTCTCCCACTATTAATGTGTGGGGTTTTATATGTGATTTAAGCTTTAGTAATGTTTCTTTTACATATGTGGGTACCCTTGTGTTTGGGGTATAAATGTTCAGAATTGAAACTTCATCTTGGTGGATCTTTCCTGTGATGAGCATGTAATGCCCTTCTTGATGTCTTTTGATTGATTTTACTTTGAAGTCATTATTCTTTACAATTCAGATGTGCCTTGCTGTTAGCACTGTCTAAATACAATGTAATAAATATAAAAAGTTAAAAACTGATCATGTCCAAGTAATAAGGGCTACCAAGGAAAGCAAAGGCATGGATACATAGTATTTTAAGATTTTTTAAGTTTTTTTTTTTGCATAGAATTAGTAAATAGCAACAAAACAGAGAACTGAGATACTGTCTTCCAATGTTATTATACACTTTTACATTTGCACCATGAATATATCAATATTCTCATTTCTACACATCCTCAATATAACATTTTTATGGTCTACCTTTTTAATTATAACCGTTCTAGTTTATATGAAATAATATCTCACTGTGGTTTGAAACTTGCATTTTTCTGATAACAAGTAACTCTGATCATCTTTCTATATGTGTACCAGGCATTATTACATTTGCTTTTGTGAAATGTCTATTCAAATCTTGCAGCTTTTGTGATTGGCTCGTTCACTGTATTATTTTCAGGGTATATTTTCTCTTTGTATATTCTGGACACATGTCATTTATCAAATATATGTTTCATAATTACTTTCTTTCAGATTCTTGCTTGCCTTTCAGTTTCTAATGGTATATTTTATATGCACATTTTGCTAATATAACAATTTTAATTAGAGAGTTTAATTTCAAAGGCCATTAGATACAGAAATTTATTACCCTATTATACTCATCCAGATTTTCAACTGCATCTTAAAAATGTAAAAGATATAAATCAATGTTGAGATAAAAATAAGTATTAGGAATTTTCAGAAAAGACTAACAACTTAAATGAAGTATGGTATGTAAATAATCTATAGAACAAATTTATATCACCAATGAACAAATGAAAATAACCACAAATTTACTTATTAATTCAGGTTACAGAAACAAGAACAAGTAACACATAAATACTTCATATCTCTGAGAGTGGAAAAGAGAAGCAAGTCTGATGGCCACAAGTCTTGAGTCTAATGGAGCAGTGGATGCCGATCACACAGCTGGTTGAAGTGACTGTTGACAAGCACATCAGTGGTATTCAAGTCAAATGTACTCAGTGTTTCACCACAGGACAAAACCTCAGAAAAGCCTCCCAACCCCAAACCCAGTGCATTTCTATTACCCTAGCAATGAGCAATCTGCAAAACAAGCAAGAAAACAATTCCATTCACAATAAAATCCTTACAGTTAGGAATGAGTGCAACTAAGGAGGGGAAATGTCTGCATGCTAAAATATGACGAAACACTCATGAAAGAAATTGAAGGAAAAGGCATCCCATGTTCCTGGATTCAAAGATTTAATATGGTTAAAATGTCCAAACTACCCAAAATAGTCTTCAGATTTAAGCCAATTCCTATCAAAAATGCAAAGGCATTTTCCATTTTCTATTTCAAAAAGCAATCCTGAAATCTTAAAGGACCAGAAAGAAGGACCAGGCAAAAGAAGCCTGAGGAAAAAGGTAAATTTGGAGGCATAACACTTCCTGCTTTCAAAATACATTTCAGAGGTATTTCAGAGTAACTGAAGCAATTTTTATGTAGAGACTTTGTACTTTTTCACTTATTCTAGCATATTCAAAATCATTCCTTGAAACATTTATATGATGGCTACTTTCTAGTCTTTTCAGATAATCCTATCTGACATTCAATATATAGGTGACATGCCTATATATTGACTGTTGTTTCTCATTTAGTTTGAAAGAGTCTCCATTCTCAGTACTAAGAGCTGTTTCTTACTGAAGCCTGGGTTATTCTAAGGTTCAGGGCTTTATTAATTATTCCTCTTCTGACACTGCTCCAGTGGGTGGAAGAAGGATGTCACCTATACTGCCATATGAAAACGAAGTGCAGGCTCATGGTGGGGAGGGCTGATGAAGTCAGGCTATCCACTAGAATCTCTGAAAGCTGACTCCACAGTAACCAGCAATAACAACAGCCCCTTCGAACTAGGCATCATCTGAGACCGTCTGAACAACAAGGGGAAAATTTTTAGTGTATAATATATTCAGGTTTATATCAAATTAATCATAAAACACAATTTTTTCTTTTCATGAAGAAATGCGTTTAAAGATGCAAAGTGACTTTGGGCTCTTATAATAATGATAATGCATCCCCAGTTGGAATAAATGTGAAAAAAGATTTGTTAAATGAGATGGTTGTTCTGATTGACTGAAAGAAGGTGGACATTCTCCTATCAGGCGGGAGGAGGAAAGCACTCCAGTAGAGCTTCTAGAGCTATGAATTCACTCAGCTTCTTTGTGAAAACTTAAGAACAATAACAGACCCAATAGAGGAAATTCAAGAAGGAGACACGGATGTTGTCACCAGACTCTACTCATGTGCCTGCTGCTCATTATGACAAACTCTCAACACTAGAATACCTCAAGGCTACAAACTCACGGTTGGGCATTTCCATATCAAATGGAAACATAATAGAAAAGGAGGAGAATTAATATTGACAGGCAGCACCCTATCTTGTTAATTAGCTCAGATGAGGCATTTCATCTCTAAGTAAGTATTACTATATTACAAGGCATATTTCAATGGAATCTCAATTCAGTGTCCTCTGATGTGTTGTTTCCCACTGAAATGTTTTTATAATTTCCTCTTAGTTGTGGTAAGTATAACAATTTGTTGTAAACTTAAGACAAGTAAAGCCAACTACAGATGATCAAGTACCCATGTCAGTAATACTGAACGTGAATGAAGACATTCTTGGAGATAGTAAGATGGGAATAAAGATCTTCATTTACAAGCTGTTTGAAATTACATTAGCTGGCCAGTCTGGGGAGTTCTTGGGAACAAAATGGCCTTGGGAATGAGTGTCCATAATGTAGCAATTTTGTGTCCAACTTTGATGTGAGTTAAATTGTTCTTAGCAGTCCTTCATCTCTCATTTTAGGGAAATATGATCACCTTCCTCAATGTTTAGAATATACACTCATCTAATTTTGCTAAGAAGACTATGATGGTTCTTTTCAAAATGCTAACAAGAAAGCTACCAAAAGTGTTACCTTTCTGAGTAAACCCAACAGTCTCCACTTTGAACCCACATTGATTTAAGAGTGTTTCTCAGTCCTATCACAGTTGACTTTCTTCTAGTCTAGAGAGTAATAAGGGGCTATCCCGAGCATTTCTGGGTGCTTAGCCTAGTACACAAGATACCAAAGAAGTCAGACATCCTCTCACCCAAGGTATGATGATCAAAACTATTCCCAGACATTGCCAAATGTCCCCTTCAAGTGGGGACATTGTTTTCAATGTATGGCAGCAAAATCTACGGCCCATGTCAAATCAACAGCAT
The DNA here is from genome assembly GCF_004664715.2 of Peromyscus leucopus. Taxonomy (NCBI): domain Eukaryota; kingdom Metazoa; phylum Chordata; class Mammalia; order Rodentia; family Cricetidae; genus Peromyscus; species Peromyscus leucopus. The sequence goes on along the minus strand of NC_051064.1, from coordinate 60,265,510 downwards.
TTTCTGATTTACTACAGTATTTAGCATGGTGTTTCTAGAAGCTTCTCAAATTTAGGTTAAAATTAAAATCAGAGTGAGACTGTGGCTAGTATTGCAAGGGGGAGGAAACTAGAGCTTGCATCTCCATGACATCAAACAGATTTCTCCCTGGTGGAGAACTCCTACTTTAGGATTGAAAGTACAGGCACAAGGCATTGGAACTGCTTTGTCTGTTTGGAATAAAGTCCACACTTTGGCCACAGGAAGGAACTACATTTGCCTACTGCCTAACAAAGGGGAAACTGGAACTTGACACGGTGCTTTATTGGCATGAGAGCTTCCAATGCTCAAATGCCAGATGAGATGAACACAAAGCTACTATAATCTATAGTTACAAGCATCCTGAGTTTAAAGAGAAAGCAAGGGGTTCTATCCTTTTGCTACTTCAGTCCAAATTCCTAGTGTTTCTTAAAGGGCCCATGAAAATACCTTTAAAAAATTTAAAGGCAGAAAAAACACCCACAAACCATTATAATGTATGGAATGAGATGTCCAAAATGTAAAAATTTGGCAAGCTCACTAACTATTAAGTTTAATGTTCATTAAAAAATTAATAAATATAAAAATTAATTGTAGGCCAGATTTTCTTAATTCCATAAATTCCCTTTCAAATAGACTATAAGTAATTGTAATTTAAACTACTGACTCCTAAAAATAATTTAATTTTTTTTCATTTTACTTTGCCCCCAAATAAACATGCACTTTTTTTTTTACACAGGTTCCACTTAATATGTTTGTTATTATAGGAATGGGCTCAAAAAGTGACCACAGAAAACAATCTTAAGGACCTCAAAAATATCTTGGAGGGATTGTGCTTTCATCAATGTCAAAGAATCTGAAACCTGATTTGTTGCTTCAAACAAAACAAACAAAAACACAGAAGGTTCTCCCTCCCTCCCTCTCTCTCTCCCTCCCTTCCTCCCCCACTCCCTCTCTTCCTCCCTTTTTTTCCTCTCCACACCGGTTGCCCTTTTCTACTCCCTGGGTTCTACAGGCACTACAAATTAAACACATATATCCAAAGATTCAGTGCTAAGATCCACATGAGTGAGAACATGTGCCATTTGTCTTTTTCAGTCTGGGTTAACCTAAATCAGTATAATATTTCCCAGAGCCAATCATTTTCCTGCAATTTTCATAATTCCATGTTGCTTTACCACCAAATAAGATTTCATTGTGTAAAAGTACCACATTTTCATTATCTATCCACCAGTTGAGGGATATATGGCTGTATGAAATTCTCAAATAATTAATAAAAATATAAAAAAACACAGATGAGAATAAAAGGGGCAATGGCTTTGAAGACATTATTTGAACGAGACAAAGAATAACAGTAATCCACAGAAGATGGAGCAGACAGAGGTGACTTCTGGCTTACTGCCTATAAAGAGTCAGGAGACCCCTGTGTGGTTAAGGGAGTGCAGACAAGTGGCTGCTGTTCTTCTAGGTCTGGGTGGGGCTAGAATGTGGCGAAGCTGAAGTAACCAGGGTTCGGCAGGTTGGGCTCCAGAGAAAATGATGTTAAGAGAACATGTGATTCTTCGAGGCTTTAGCAGAATATCGATAAGCATGTGCACAAGAGGAAGCTACTCAAGACTTAATTAAACCATTACAAAGGATCAGCACAAATGACTCTCAGAGCTCACACACAGCTAAGACTTCACACCAAAATAAAAAGAAAAGCTTCCCAGTTCTCAAGCTGTCTGCAAGAGTGTATGATTACCAGGTGAATTAACTCCAGTACGAGAACATTTCTCACCCAGAAGCCACACATGGTGGTGGGTAGTAATCTATGCAGCATGCATTTTGTTGTTGTTCTTTGGTTTTTCTAATTCACAATACTAAATATATAGAGAGACTCCTTTGATTTATCATGTCCTTGCTAGCATTTTGGCAACTGAATGACTTTTCATTGTCATACCTCCTTGTCAAAACAAGTGTGTGTGGCAGTAAGAACCCATGGCCAGGTCTTAATAACACCATCTTCTGAAATATTCTACAACATTTAACCTAGTGCTTCTAGAAGCTTCCAAAAGTTAGGATATTTTAAGATCAAAGCAAGGTTGTGGCTAGCATTAATTAGGTAAAAATCAGAGCTTATTGCTATATGATGTCAAATCTTAATTGGAGAGAAGGAGGAGGCTTGAGTAAAAGGGAGAACATGAAAAGGTGAGAAAAAAATAACTTTTGAAAGGAACCATTTTATTTTCTCCTTCAGTTCCCAGGGTGAGCCATAATCCCCAGATGCAGTTCATCCTGAACACGTGTTAAAGATGCATTAACTGCCTGGGTGGCATGAGCTGCCACGCCCTATTCTCGATCATCTCTATTCAGTCCATGATCTCCAACCAAGATCACAGTTTGCATTTAATTCCCCAAAGCTGGGAAAACCCAGTTGTGTTTTCAAAGCAACAAAGCCATTTAGGGACAGGAAAAATGAAATGAAAATGTAAGTGAATGTAAAATAGACTTCACCACTTGATCATGCAGGATTTAGAACACACTACTTAAGCTTTTGACAGAAACACTTGGTTCAGGTTTAGAGATATTTTTCAAAGCTTGTTGAACACTACAGTGTGCAGACCCACGTACAAAGGGAGGCAACAATGACACACTCTTTCCTCCAGTCTTGGCCACTTTCCTCCTCCTTGCCACTTCTCACAGTTAGACCCATGCCCACCCCTTGAAATAGCTTAAATCAAGGCAGAAAGAAACAAAGAATTGTTGGTTTCTCATAGCTTAGAGAAACTGAATTGGATCATCTCTGTAGAAAGTAACTAGATTCAGAGTCCTGTGAGGTTTTCAGGGTCCTCACAGGCTTTTTGATGAGTTTTCAGACCAAGGGAAAATTCTAGGATCCTTCAGGATACCATTGTTCATTGGTCTATTCAATGGAACCAGTTTTCAGCCTTGTCCATATTGCTTAAATATGAATTGTTTCATAGTGCCTCAGTCTCTCTGAAACTGAATTCCTCCCTAGTGAGTAGAATTCTGGTGTTCTATTTACTTACCAGCATGTCTGGTTCATCTTTTAGTCCTATGTCCTAATCAATATTTAGACAGCCTGCAAGGTAACCCTTGTCCCTTGCCAACACAGTATTTATTAATATTAAGTGACATCTAAGGTCCATACCTCTAGGAAGGATGAGAGAGCATGGCAATGCCCAGGTGGCTGAGAAGAGGGACCTACCTTCTGCTTCTCCTCCACAACTGCTAAGTAGGAAAACAAGCCTCAGACAGAGGGGTATTGCTTCTAATTTCTTTTTCAAATTACCGATTTTGTTTATCTGTAACTTCCCATTAGGAAAATAACAGCTGCAGAACATAGAAATGCACAAAGAGGTTTTCTTAATTATAAAGTGGTGAGCTCACATTTCCTTCAATCAAACTAGATGCTGGGAGGAAATGAGTTTTGATGCTCTGTTAAACTGAAACCCTGAAGCACTAGAGCCAGGGACGTGGGGACCACACACACACAATGAATTCCTTGCCCACACACTCCTGGAAGAACTGAGATACTGGGAAAGTCATAGGAGAAGCCGTGCTTAGCATAGCATGGAGAGAAAAGAGGTAGATAACATGTTGCCACTGGTCTTAGCTGAACAGCAATGAATCTGATTCTAAAGTTTGCTGAAGTTATTTATGTCCCAACTGCCTCTTTCTCTGGCTATAAAATTATAAATATGAAAATCTCATCGTAGTTCTCAATAACAAAATTTATAACTGTTGCCATTACACTCTATATTGTAAAAATGACTGTCTTAAGTTAAAAAATGTTATAGGGTGGTCTCTCACATCTTTCACATAAAACTCTCCACTGGTAAGCTTTAATATGAACTTGTATTACATTAAAGTCTGTTCCAAACAGACCATGCCATGCTAAGGCTCTGGGGCATCCCTCTTGTCCTCTTTTTATACCTAACCCTCTTATCATAACCCTGAAGATGGATTAGGAAATCACTGGGCTTTTTTATTTGTTGCTCTTCCAAATAAGAACACATTTTAAAAACAAAACAAAAACTCTTTTCTCTGTTTTTCCCTGTTATTTCTCTCTTTAAGTGACCTGAGAAGTGGCCTAGCCTGGCTTATTAAAACTGCCAGAGCCTAGGGCCTGACCCTAAAATCTCCCCCAACAATATCTATGGCCACACTGGTTTCCAAAGATCTAAGATACAGGAGCCATTAAGTATTAGAAGGGAAAACAATAATAAGATAAGTCCATGGTGAGAAATTTCTGGAAAGCTAGGCACTGTCCCCAAAGACTAGAACCTAAGATGCTGGGTAGAGGCAGTCCTTTTGGATGCTGCAGCTCCAGAATATTAGACAACCCTTTATGGTCTTGCCTGCAGGGATGTATGCTACAAACAGTTGCGAGCAGTGGGGAGGCTGTGAAACTGTTGTTCCGTCAAGCAAGGCTGCATTTTCCAATTTAAAGCTAAGCTGCCTAGGAGCCAAGCTGTTTGTTTGTTAGAAGGGATTGCAAGAGGTAAAAGTTTGTGTATGTCTGTGTGTATCAGAAGGGTAAGACCGAGAGATGCTGCCTTCCGTGAGCTGAGACACCAAATCTATCCAGTTTACCAGGGGGAACAGAGAGGCTATGTGTTTGTGAGATGCTCTGCCACCCCCAGAAAGTCATTGCCAGAAGTCCCTGAAGCCCCACGACGGGGTAATTCATCAGCCCTGATAGACCCTGTTGAATTCTGACAAGGACCAGGAAAAGGAAGTGAGAGGAACTCCTTTCATCTCAGGAAATTTGGGAGGATTCATATAAAACTCAGGGGTGAGTCATGGTTTCTCCACATGGGTGCACAATCAGTGTGTGTTCTGCTACTGAACCAGCCTGGGAAGTTTGAATGAGCATAACAAATGGTAATTTTGTTCATTAGTCTCCTTGACAAGCATTGAGCACATGACCTTCCATGCCAGGATTACATACAGTCTTACAGTTTTAAATTTCATATTTAACATGTTCATATTTGTTTTGTTAATTTAATCTGGCAAAGAGATATTCTGAGCATTCTTTTTAATATTGCAAACTGCTACCCTTACCCAGCATTCCAGTTCTTCTGCTCCCTCATCATCTTCCCTCTTTTTATCTATGCTATTCATCAGTTGACACATTATAGTTTATTGGGTATATTTATTGTCTTTCTCACTGCCTATTTTGTTCAGCAGTTATACTACTCACCCCAAGTAGTCCTTGGAAAGATGACATTAAACTCATAATTACAAATAGACTCCAAACAATATCTCTTCCAGACTTGTAATGAGGTATAACTTAAGGGGTCAAGCAAGTCTCACTGGAAGAATGATCTTTGAATGCACAGGGACATCCAAAATTGGGGAATGAATGGCAGGGAATTGGGGGCAGGGAATGAAATGTATTCCTTGTCGGGAGTTCCTGAAATGAGATAATACAGGACAGTAGGGCTGTAATACAGAAAGCATAGGCAATTGGGGACATAAGAACAAGCTGAAGCAAGAGATACATTGCCCAAATGATGCCGGGTTAACAATCGTGCTCTAAAGTTTGAAATTGCTTCTAAGAAAGGTAGTGATTCATGGAAAAATTAAGGAAGAAACTCCCACAGTCTGACTTGCTTTGGAAGATAGCACAGGTGGCAGAGAGAGTTTAGGAGAGTAAGACAGGAATGTGCAGCTTTCTGCATCTATTCCCATTAAACTACCTCCAGCCTTCACTTAGATCTGCCTTGGGAATCCCAGGCATTTCCTTGAGGCTTTCATCTGGTTCAGAATCAGACACTGCATTAAACAGGTTTGTCCTGAAATCACTGCACAATCCCCACCTCCAGTGTGTGTGTGTGTGTGTGTGTGCGCGCGCAGAAGGTGCACATGTCTGTACATGTGTATGTACATGGCCGTGCTTGCATGTAGAGGCCAGAGGTCAATCTTGGGTGTTACTCATCAGCTGCTGTCCATCTTAGTCTTTGACACAGGGTCCTCAGTAGCCTGGAACTCACCAAGTAGGCTAAGTCTGCATGTCCTGAGGATCTGCCTGTCTCCCTCTCACCAGCACAGGGATTAGAAGTGGATGTCACCTTGCCTGGCTTCTTTAATGTAGGGTTTTCAGGATTAAACTCAACTCCTCATTCTTGCCAAGCAACTTTACCAACTGAGCTACCTCCCCAGACTCCAGAACACTCACTTTTGAAACGAGAAAGTGTGCCTGTGCCTGGTGAGATGGCTCAGCTGGTAGAAGCACTTGCTGACAAACCTGAAGACCTGAGTTCAATCCCAGGACCCAGGAAATAGAGGGAAAGAATAAATACTCAAAGCTGGTTTTGTAAGCACCACTCATGAAGTGTGGTGTGTGTACATGCACACAAGCATTCGTACACACACACACACACACACACACACACACACACACACACACAAACAAATAAATAGAATGTAATAAGAATGCTGTGCTTAAGGAGAAACCCCACACTCCAGTCAGGGAAGCAGGTATGCTAACTGCAGATCTTCACTTCTTCCTCCTTTCCTCCAAATCCAGTCTCCCAGTCTTACCCCAGCTCTGTAACAGATTACATGCTCCACCCAATTCCTACCCCATCTCCAGTAGAGTACACAGAGCTTGCCTTTCACCACCCCCTGCCCCCTGCAACCCAACTTGTCACCCTATCCCATTCCCATCTAGCAGACATTCCCTGGGAACTCAGTAGACAAGACAGCCAGAGAAGCAAGGAGGCCAGTGAATCAGGCAAGCTTCAAATCTTGACTCTCTCTCCTCTCCTACGAATCCAATCCCCCAGTCTCACCCCAGCTGTGTAGCAGACTACCTTTTGTGGCCTCTCCTCACTCTCCGCCCCCATTCCCAGGCAACTAAGCAGATCCTGGTATAACATTCTATTCACCTCCCTTCTGTGGACCACCTCAGGCACCACTGACCAGCACATTCCCACTCCCAAGTGTCAACTCCTAATACCTAGAAACACATTTATCTAGAAACCTAGTGTTCACACCTGGCAGGATCCCAGAATTCTCTACCAGGAAACACAAAGCCACCACACTCTCCTAAGAAACAGAGAGAGCAATAGAAAACAAAGAACAAAACAGACCAAACAAAGATAAGACCACATATTAGAACATATAATTACAATAATCCCAAATGCCTGGATACCATCATAAAAACAATCAATAACAGCCAGGATGATGTGTCTCCGGTAGAGCAGCTACCCTACCACGGCATGACCTGAGAATTACAGCACAGCTGAAGCACAGGACAAGGACCTTGAAGTAGCATTTATGACTATGACAGAGATCCCTAAAGAGGAAATGAACAAATCCCTTAAAGACATCTGTGAAAACCCAAACAGTGGAAGGAAATTAATAAAAACTGTTTAAGACCTGAAAGTAAATAGAACCGATAAAGAAACCCCAAACTGAGGGAAGTATGGAAATGAAAATTTTAGGAATTTTAACAGGAACCTCAGAGGCAAGGCTCACCAACACAATACAAGAGATGGAAGAGAGAATCTCAGTCATTAAAGACAAAATAGAAGAAATTGATACCCTGGTCAAAAATGTCAAGTTTAAAAAAAATTGCCCCAAATATCTAGGAAATTTGGGACACAATGAAAAGACCAAATCTATGAATAATATTAATAGAGGAAGGGGGAAGAAACCCAAGTCAAAGGCACAGAAAATACTTCCAACAAAATCATAGAAGAAAATTTCCTTAACCTAAAGAAGAGTCTTATTGGGGTAGAACAAGCAAACAGAACACAGAATAGATTGGACCAGAAAAAAAGTCCACTTGGCACAATAATCAAAACACTAAACGTACATAACAAAGAAAGAATATTAAAGGCTGCAAGGGAAAAGACCAAGTAAGATATAAAGGCCAACATATTAGAGTAACACCTGACTTCTCAGTGGAGACTCTAAAAACCAGAAGGGACTAGAGAGATTTTCTACAACATCTAAGGGATCACAGATGCAAATCTAAATTATGATACCCAGAAAAACTCTCAATCACAATAGATGGAGAAAATAAGACATTCTATGATAAAACCAAATTTAAGCATTATCTGTCTAAAAACCCAGCCCCATAGAAAGCACAAGAAGGAAAATTTCAACCTAAAGAGGTCAACAAACACAAGAAAATACAAGAAACAAATTATCCCAGGCCAACAAATCAGAAGAGGGGAAACACACACACACACACACACACACACACACACACACACACACACACGTACACAAAAGAAAGAAGTACACGCACATAGGAACACCTGATTTTTAATAAAGAAGCCAGAATAACACACTGGAAACAAGACAGTGCATCTTCAACAAATGGTGTTAATCAAACTGGATGACTACATGTCAAAGAATCCAAATAGATTGACAGTTATCACCCTGATCAAAACTCAGCTCCAAATGGATCAAAGATCTTCACATAAAACCAGATACACTATACCTGATAAAAGAGAAAGTGAGAAATAACCTAAACTCATTGGCACAAGAAAAGGACTTTCTGACCTGAACACCATTAATTCAGGCACTAAGATGAACCATTAATAAATGGTACCTCATGAAACTGAGAAGCACTGCACTTCATCTGGACAGAGTGGCAGCCTAGAGAGTGGGAAAATATTTTTATCAACTACACATTCGAGAGAGGGCTAATAGCCAAAATAAACAAAGAGGTAAAAAAAATCTACATATCAAGAAAATAAATCTAAAAAAATTAACTCAATTTAAAAAATGGGATGCAGAAAAACGTAATTCTCAATAGAGGAATCTCAAGTGGCTGAGAAACACTTAAATGTCCAACATCCTTAGCCTTCAGGGAAATGCAATTCAAAAGTATTTTGAGATTTCATCTTGTACCTGTCAGAATGGCTAAGATCAATAAAACATGTGACAGCTCATGCTGGCCAGGGTGTGGCACAAGGGGAGTAGACATCCATTGCTGATGGGAGTGCAAACTTGTACAGCCACTATGGAAATCAGTGTGATGTTTCCTCAGGAAAATGGGAATTGATCTACCCCAAGGTCCAGCTCTACCACTCTTGAGCCTATACTCAAAGGACACGTCACCCTACCACAAGGACATTTGCTCAACCATGTTCATTGCTGCTCTATTCATTATAGTCAGAAATTGGAAATAGCTTATATGTCTCTCAACAGAAAAACAGATAAAGAAAATGTGGTACATTTCTACAATGGAATATTATTCAGCTGTTAAAAAATGATATCATGAAAATGGTAGGCAAATGGATGGAATTAGAAAAAAATCACCCCGAGTGAATTAATCCAAACCCAATAAGACTAAATGGTAAGTATTTGCTTATATGTCAGTATTAGCTGTTAAGTCAATGATAACCAAGTTACATTCGGTAGAACTACAGAGGTTAGGCATAGAGTAAGGGATGATAGGAGATGGATAGACTTTCTAGAATGGGGAAATAGAATGTTCAGGCATCATCAGAGAAGTTTCCTCCTACAGCAGATGAAAACAAATGCAGCTACCCACAGGCAGACAGTATGCTGAGAGAGAGTGTGAGAGACCTTGGAATATTCAACCCTAAATGGGACGTCTCCAACAAATCCCTTCCCTCAGGGCTCAAGGAACTCTTGGAAGAAAATGCAGAAAGAATGTAAGAGGGGATGAAGGACACCAAGGAAACAAGGTCCTATAAATTAATAGGATCTACACACTTAGGAATTCACAGAGACTGGGGCTGCATGCTCAGGGCCTGCATGGGTGTGCATCAGATGGGACCTAGAGCTGAAAGGAGAAGCGTGCATGTGTGCCCATGCCTAAATCAGAAGTACTATCCAATTGACAACCCCTTGACAATGAAAATTTAGTTTTCCTCAGAAAGACTCACTGAGAAAACAAACTATTCTTAAGGGTAGGCCCCATGTCCAGCAGATGGTCAACAGAAAATGAACTCAATGGCATTTTTGGAGGTTTCTTGTCTCATAATCCTCTGTCAAGGCTGTTCAAAAAATTTTATTTTTATTTTTTTTCTCATTTTTTACCCTATAGGTCCTTTGTATATATATATATATATATATATATATTATATATATATATATATATTATGGCTTCCTGTTTTGCATTTTTATGAGATTCTCGAGTGTGAGAGGAAGTCAGTCTCTATACCTGTATCTGTTTCTTAGGCCTTCTCATGGGCTCCTTTCCTTTAATTGTTTGTATTGTCCTGTTCTGATGTGCTTTCATATTTTATTTTATTCATTTTATTGTTATCCTTTAGAAGCCTGTTTGTTTCCTAATAAGAGACAGAATAGAAGTGGATCCAAAGGGAGGAGAAATGGGAAGGAACTGAGAAGAGTAGAAGGAAGGGAAACTGTAATCAGGACATATATGAGGAAAAAAAAAACTGTTTTCAATAAAATAGGGGAAAGTTCTTCATTAAAACTAAAACAAACAAACAAACAAAAACCCACAGGACAATACCAGGTTGTAAACTTACTCCCCAAATGGGTTGGCACCCCTAAATGCATTCCAGTGTTACTTTTTACTTTTTCTCTTATTTTCTGGTTCCTCTGTCCTCTGGAGTTACAGCTCTCCATGATGCCATCTGAGGGGACTGCATTTAACTTCACCATTCCTAACAGCTGTGCTCTAATGTGCCAGCAAGCCAGGATCAGGTACTGCTTAAGCAGTGGCTTGGTGCTAAGGTACAGGTCACACTGTATCACCAATGGCAGAGTGGGAGGAGGCAGCTCGTAAGCTCCACCCAGTCTATGCCTTGCCTTGTGTGTGCTCAGTTTGTCTTCACATTAGACAAAGATCTCACTCGATTTTCTGCAGGCACATATGTTATCTTTCCACCTCTATTCTAGCTTACAAAATTGATCTAACTTTCAAGTTCTCTGTGTCTCCATTTTAAATGTTAACTAAGTGAATAGCACATTGTGAATATGTATGCTCGTTACAACGACATCTGTGGGAGAGGTGCTTGAAAAGTCCAATTCCCTTTCTCTTCACTACATTAACCTCTGCAGGAAGACCAGTTCAGCATCCAGTGGGCAGCCGGTAAACTCTGGCTTGGTTAAATCATCATATACACTGTGATTAATGCATAGTCAATCAAGAATATTTGTATTTAAAAAAAAGCACATGAGATCAAACAATTAGCTTTGGGGGTCAACTGTTTCACCTTTCTTTTGCTAAAATTGCTCAAAACAATAAATAAATAAGTGTTTTGACGTTTACTTCCTCTTTCTCTTTTGATTTTAGAGGGACATTTTTTAAAGGCATTAAGAGAAAATGATTACAAGGATAGCAAAATATATAGAGCATTCACTTATTTATATGATGTATAAATTAGGCTCCTGAAAGCAAAGAGTTGATGGAACATGCTGATGTGTGTATGCATAAACTTTGGATGAAGAAAACACCTTTTCCAGTTCTCATCAAGCCCTCCTGTCTTTGTATGTTGCTGGCTTGTATCCTGCAATGAACCATGGGCAGTTTCACTCACAGCCTATGCCTCTGCCTGATGTCAGCAGAACACAATTCAAACGGCAGGATTTTTTCAGGCAGGTAGCATGAGCATCAAAGGTATAACATAAGTAAGTGTATAGAGCTTTAAACCTAGGTAACTATGGACTTGTTCAATAGACTTGAATACTAGTATAGTCTGACAAGTGTAGACCTGAACCCAGGTCAGTCTAGAACACCATGTCTGTCTACTCCTTTGTGTCATGAGAAGTCAAATCCAGATGTGTGTGGTGTTCTGCCTACACCAGGTCTTCTGCAAGCACTGATGAATGAAAGTTTCATTCAGTACTTGTTTGTTTTTCTCCTGTTGTCTTTGAGTGTGTAGATGTTACACAGAAGAAGCTGTTATATAATTCTGCTTAATCGAAAGGAACTGGTCTTAGACAACCTTAGCAATACTTATTAAATGTTCTCATTATTCAAGCAGATAAAAAGATTATCAGTTACTTATCATTGTCCAATTCCTAGGGCAGCTAATTTGTTAACATCTGTTTTCTAATGTGAAGAAAGCTTCACATGAAAATGTAAGGTAATTTCACAATTTTCTCACAGAGAAACCACAGGCAGCCAAGCAAGTGGCAGGATGCAGAATGTCACATGAAGGGAACTCATTCTTGAGGCTGCCAGAGAAATTTGGATAATGAGATAAGGAGAGAGCTGAACCAATCAGCAGGAAAAACTTAAAGAGCCCTTGTGGGTTCTGCCTGAAGCCCTTAATGAACCACATTTTCACAACACCAAGCAAATCCAATTGAGAATATGCCTCCAAGATAAGGCTGCAGTTAAGCATACAGGGCATTTTCTTAGTGATTTATGTGGGAGGGCTCAGCCCATTGTGGATGCAGCCACCCCTGGATTGTTGGTCCTGGGTTCTATAAGAAAGCAAATTTAGCAAGCAACAGGGAGCAAGCCAGTAAGCAGCACCCCTCCATGGCTGCTACATCAGCTCCTGCCTCCAGGTTCCTACTCTGTTTGAGTTCCTGTCCTATCTTCCTTCAGTGACTACAATGTAGAAGTGTTAGCCAAATAAACATTTTCCTCCCAAACTTGCTTTTTGGTCATGGTGTTTCATTGCAGCAATAGAAACCCTAAGATAGTCTATAAGACTTAAGAAAAATGCAGTGTGATTATAGCAAGTAAACCAGTGAGTTTCCATTTTTATCCAGCTTCACATTAGTAAATAGTTGTACTTATATTCAATTCTATAGAGAGGTTTCTCATAACCCAATGCTTTCTTAATATAATACAAACCCAAAGTCTCCTTTCTGGTGTCTTGAATGTTACTCCCAATCAGGGAAACATGCTAATGTCCATGTAACATGCCTATGTTTACTTGAACACCTGCACTGAATGGAAGCAACCTTGCAGCTTGTTTTATTTGCAATCAGTTCTGATGTTCAGAAATTCATAACTACATTCATCAGAAAATGCCACTCATTTAGGAACCTCCCACGTGTATCTCTTATAGGTTAGGGGCAAAAAGGCATGTGGATAAAGTGACTTTACAAAAAGCAAAGAGGTTTAATACTGTTCATTGAAGCACAAGTGATCTTGAAGGAAATTGAGAAATACTCTTTTTTCAAGGACAGTCATAGTAGCTGAAGGAATCTGGTGTTTAACATCGACTGTCGGACCACAGACAACTTGTCTCACTAATGTGGTCAGAGTTTTTTTTTTAATGACCTGAACATTTGGAATGCAAACAAAGAGCTAGAACGACTGAGGAAAGGAAAGATGGTTTTCTCAATTGTATTTGCATTTACCTGGAATTCTTTTCCAGCTTCATGGTTTTTGAATAAAAGTTTATGCAATCTTGATGAGTAATTAAATTATAAGCTTTTATATAGGAATTGGACCAGTTTTCTGCTCTCCATTAAAACCAGAGCTTTCAGCTGATTTGGGGTTCATGTAAAGAAATTAATAATTTGAACAGGCTGAAAGCACACATTTTAGAGTCTCACATTTGTTATGTGTACTACATTATGGAATTTGTGGTTCTTATTTCTGGACAAGAGAAGAAAGACTAATGCTGTGATAAAAATGGGTTTCCTGTGTCATTTTGATCAAGGAAAAATAAGTAACAAGTGTCCCCAAAGCAAAAATGACATAAAGCATAGACAGGCACCTTGCCCCACCAGTCAGGCAGACTTTTGCAGAGGGCTGTCTTGTGTCTCTCACCACAACCTTTATAGTGTGGATAACCAGCCTGCTTTCCCGTGAGAGAGACTAAGGAGTAGGAAGTAACCTACTCTACATTATGTGGCAGCTGAGCAAACGCAGTTCCCAAACAATGACCCATACAACCAGTCTGGAAGGAGGAAAGCCACTCCTCCCTGTTCACCCACTTCCAGCAGACCCAGGCTCTCTCCAGGTGTGCTCATTGGGACCACCAGCGCCCACCGAGATCTGTCCTTATACTCACACCTCTGATTCTCCCTTAAAATAGTGCCATTGCTGCCTCAAAATGTCTCTGAGCCCAGTTCTGGCACAATCAAGTAACAGGAAGCAAACTAATGCCTTTTATGTGTTAGTCTTAAAGGTTCAGTTCAGTGCCAGAAAAGAAGACACAAAGTTGTACAGCTTGGCACAGAATGGTTGCTCATTTCACCTGTGCGGTTTTTGTGAATGCATGAATGTTCTGTCTCTGTCTCTGTTTCTCTGTGTCTCTCCTCTCCTCTTCTCTCCTCCTTTTATGACCATCCTTCCTCTTCCCTCTCTTTCCCTCCCCTTCACCCCTCCCCCTCTATTCCTCCTCTCCCCACCTCCTCTCTTCTCTTTTCTCCTCACACTGCTCCTTCATATTTGCTTGCAGAGGTGGCTTTTTCATGCTTGCCTTCCTGGACTCTGTGCTCTTTCACACTGTATCTCTGAATCACAGCCCTTCCCACTCTGCTCTCATTTAGTTAGTCTTTCTCTTTGCTCCACAATCCACCATATCCTCATAAAAGCTTTCAAAACTTACAAAAAAAGTAAGTGCTGAGTTTAAGGGGCCCAACAGAACTATGGAGTTTATAACGCCAGTAGTAATCTCCTATCCTATCTCTGCTTAGCTCCTTGCTCCACTCCAGACAATTATGCTGAAATATTTTAATTGTTGCCTCTGCTATTTAGTAAGTAGATTCACACATGAGAGCCAAGTAATGTGATTAGTATCATTATACAGAGAAAAAAATCACTTTAACCCTGAAATAAAAAAAGAAAACCCCAAAGAAACTATATTGACTTAGCCCAAACTACAGATCTTTCAAAAAAAAAAAAAAAATCAGATGACACTGAGGGCAGTGTCCTTGTTTAAATCTCAATAATAACAGATGTACTGTATATGTTTTAAGAATATGAATTATATGCTTTGAGTTAGTCTTGTGTCCTACTTTAACAGAATTCCTAAATACCTAGAATGATTGTATTGATCATTTTTAAATTTTCTATGTGATATAAACTTAATTTTCACAGTGAAATTCCAACTCAAGATATTCCAACACTAAATATGAGAAATCAAATAAGACCACTTCTATTGAAAAAAAATGGAATTGGGGATCAAAAGTTATATACAATTATTATCATTCATATATATGGAGGTTTTCTCCAATATACAATCCTATTTAGACACATCTGTTTTGCTTAAAGTTGACTATGTATAAAAGATGTAAGCTAAGCATACATAAACTTATCAGAGGAAAGGTAATAAAGAGGCCATTACTCCAAACCTCCATTTACTCCACTAAAAGGCTAGTCTTCTAAATCATAGAATCTGTGCCTCACCCACAAACCTCAAGTCTTACTACTTTACCTTGTTTGGCCCAACTTCCATCTGTGGGGATCTATCTGCAACTTTTCTTTACCCAGGACACATTAGCTGATGGAAAAGATGTCTGGGGAGCAGGCTGGATGGGTCATAAAATCCCTAAAATCAGCCTGTGACCAATGTCTACTGATAGGTAGGTAAAAGTACCCCGTTCCCTCAGTCTTGGGTAAGAGAACTCTTGAACTTTCTTACGAGGTTAAGCTGCAGTAACCCTCAGAGTTAGTTAGCTATCTTGAGTTATTGGCTTTCTCCTTCTACATCTCACTTTTCTACTCTACTATTGATACTTCTAGTTTTCCCAAAGAAAGTGCTAGCACTTACTTTGTTATCTTAAGGCATGTATCTCTGGAGATCCAAACTAAGACAAAGGCCAGATCCTTTACTGAAATCCTGGCCATGTCTTCTTCCATCTCACTTTCTCCTCTTTTGATCTCTGTTTCCACAGGAGTTAATCTTGTCTCACCCTATGAAAATGCTCCTTTGTACCTGCTTCTAGAGGCTTCCTTCCAACCCTGACCCCATTTTCCTTTGCAGCCAATCCAAAGGCTGATCTCTGTCTTTTCACTTCTCCCGTGGTTGCAGTAAGGCTTCTTTACAAATTCTTTATTGAAGTCCTTTTGACTAAAGGTCAACAGTGACCTTCTAAATGTTAGCTCCAACTAAATGCTCCTGACCTTAATTAGCCAGATTCCTTTGTAATATCTGAGGAACGAGAAACTATCTTCAAGTCCAACTAAATTTGACTTTTGTGACATTGTTCTCTTGATTTTCTTCTCATATTTCTGATTGCCCTTTTGTAACAAGTTTTGCTGAAGTCTGTTCTGCAAACCATCTAAATATTGATGTCTTCTATGGTTCTTTTCACAATTGTCTCTTTCCCAGGCAATTTCACTTAACCATATTTATTTTTCATTGTTGTTATTGTCATTGTTTGTCTTTAAAGCCCAGGCTGGCCTGGACATCTCCATCCTCCTCTCTCAGAGGGTTGAGATTACAGTGTGTGTTACTGTGCCATGTGAGGTTGTCCTCTTCTTTTAACCATCAGAATATGTTAACAGAGTTCAAATTCATATGTTCAGGCTTTATGCCTCTCTGAATTTAAACACATAGACATACCACCCCAATAGATAACTACTGGATGTATACAGGAACTTTGTGGTGGTTTGAAAGAAAATGGCCCCCAAAGAGAGTAGCACTATTAGGAGGTGTGACCTTATTAGAGGAAGTGTGTCACTGTGGGGACAGGCTTTGAGCTCTCCTTTGCTCAAGCTTCATTCAGTTTGACAGTCAACTTCCTGTCAAATTCCTCCAGCACCATGACTATCAGTATGCCACCATGCTGTCCACCATGATGATAATTGACTGAACCTCTGAAGCTGTAAGCAACCCTCTCAATTAAATGTTTTCTTTATAAGAGTTGCCATGGTTATGGTGTCTCTTTGCAGCAATTAAAAAAACCTAACTAAAACAAACCAGAAGTTCATATATCTAAAACTGAACTCACCAATTTTAGCTTGACCTTTCTAGATTCTGGACCTTAGCAAAAACTCCAACTGTCATGTTACCCGTTCTCCCTCTTGGGGATCATGACTAACTAACTAACTAACTAACTAACAGGTGAATTGCTACTTCTAAATATTTCCAAAATATGACCTCTCATTTCCATCTCTATTGTCACAGGAAAACCACATGAAGGGGGAAATGTATAAATGTTTAGACCTGAGTATTTCAAATTTGTCATTGTTAAAGCTCATTGAGATTCTTTAGTAGCTCCCTCACACAGCATGATAGCCTCCTACTTGAGATGCTTATCTCTAAGCTTTCTCCCACCCAGAAATCCAGCCTCAATCTGGTCACTAAATGATCATTGTGTAATAAGTGGGACAATGTCAATGTCAGGCTCTCTGGCATATAAAAGATAAGGTTTAAGCTTCTTTATATGTCATGTAGGAACCTTTAGTATCTTAAGCCTGCCTGTTGCTTGTCATTTACAATCACATACAGCTCCAGCAAAAGCTTAGCAAATGCATGCCTTAGCCTTTAGCATCTGAACAGCAGCTATTTCATCTGTCCAGAGCTTTTCTCTTATCCTTAACTGACTGCTGACATTGTACTCTTTTATTAAAATCTCCCTTGAGCCTTTCCTCTCTGTTATTCTCTGACCATATAAGACAGAATTAACAATGTCTTTGGCTCCTCTGTTCCATGTACATTGCTCTTTTATTATGTGTATCACATTAAGTTACATTTATTGACACCTGAGAATATTTCTAATATCAGATGGCAAACTCTTGCACCTAAAAAAATACTGTTGTGATGTGTGCCAACTACTTTGAAGCACTTTATGTACTTTGCAGTTAATCATTATATGTACAGAATTAAGGGTAAGGTCAGTGTCCAGTATTTTTTAACTGCTACAATCCAAATGCTACATACTTTGTCTACCAAAAGATGTTTTCAGTCGATATTGGCTTAATGGCTAGCTAACTCCTTGTGACTACTCAGGTTTAATATTACTAGCTCACAGAAGACATCCATAAATGTTCAAACTGAATGGCATTTGGCACGTGCAAATAACACGGGAAACTGGTAAAATGAGTGTTTGGGGGCAAAAATCTCATTTCTGCATAATTTTTCAAATTCCTATCTTCTCACTTTTACTGTGAGGATTTCAGTAACCAAGAAGCCCAGTGATGAATCAGACCAAGGTTAGGAAGACTGGAAAATGGGTTGCTTCTATCATTCCTACTTGAATGGGTTTATACTAGATTCTTTGAGCTTTCTATGAATGAGGTTTAAGTCTATGTTTGATCTCAGTATAAAGTATATGTTGATGAATTAGCACTCATTTGTAGTTCAGCAAGAAGGAAGCAGCTGCATCAATGCCTCATAGCTGCCAACCCTTTAGGAGGCAAAAAGGAAAGGGGAGGCATGTACTGTTACCTCATACAAGACTCCCTGTGTGGCTTAAGCATTCACCCAGAATGCCAAACAATCTGGCGATTAGCTCTTTACTTAGTAGGATGCTTCTCTGCTCTCTACTCTCTGCACTATTTTAAAGCAACAACCCCCCCCCATCTCTCATGTCAGCAATAGCTGATGCCTTCCTTTGCTTAAGAAACCCTCATGCATCTTCCTTTGAAAACAAGTACATGTATTTGAAATCGAATAAACAAATAGGTTGTTGGATATGCTGGCAAGTAACTCTAGGATAACCTAGATTTATAAAAATTGTGCTCTATGGGAAATATTACCATTTTATATATAAATATTACTGTATTTTTGAAAGAAGTCTTCCTGGAAGGTTTCCAAAGCATCACACAACCAGTCAAAGGTTAATAAATACTGATAGTTTCATATTATCTAGTTCACAGAGTATTTATCTATTAGCCACACATGGATTTTTAATCTGATTTGGTTTTTAAAATAATAGCATTGAAAGGACCAAGCAGATGCTGTAACAGGCTGCTCAGTCTTCTTTCAGAGATCAGGCCTCAATTTCAGTTTCCTGAGACTTAAGCAAGCAGTTTTTGGGAGGGCCATGAACAAAAGACATAGCCTTGCACTAGCTCCCTTTCTGCACGTACTCTGACTGTTCAAGGTTCAGACAGTTGTTTATTGTGTGGGACCCCTCACCAACCTTAGAGCTACATGCATGGGTCAATGTGAATGTGCAAAGCCAGCCAGCTCCTATGGCAGCTCAAGGACAAAGCCTGGGACTTGTCCCAGACTGCCCCGAAAATGATAATTGTAACCCCCAACCAGTAAATTCAAAGGTTACATACCCTCACCCAATTAAACCGTGCCAAACTCCCAAACCCCCAACTGCCCTGAAGGGCTTGTGGTTTTTGCCTTTAAATAGCTAGCCTCACAAAGAAAGAGGAACTCCTCCCTGCCTCACTATATTGGGTGTAGGAACAAGTTCCCTGCCTAGGCTTGTATCTATAGAATAAACCTTGATGTTGCATTCTGGACATCTTCCGTCTCCAGTGGTCTCTTTGGGGTCACAATCTGGGCATTACAGCATGAATTAATGATATAAACGTGTTTCCATTTTACTTACTCAAATATCATATTGTAAAATAACTGCTAAAAGGGGAAATTCTTGTGATTGGAAATGGAGATGCTGCTCCACCAAGCAATACAGCAGACCAGCAATGCAAAGTGTGGAGGGTCTTAAGGGCAAGGCATGCTCCTCAGCACTCATGCAGGAGGAAGGAGACTGCACCCAGCTACAGCCACTGCCCTCCAACGCCTGTTGAAATATCATTTTGTTTGAGGTAAAATCATATTTTTAAAAATATGTGTATGAAATCTAAATATACAGGTATTAAAAAAAGCAACAGACTGTGTTCTGAGGCTTTACTGGACCAGTGGGTCTGAAGAGGAACCATAGCCAAATGGCTCTTGTCATAGCCAAATATAACTTCCTGTTTCATGGAGTCTCTCAGAGGAAGACACAGGAAGGAATGGACAGGAGGCAGGAGTCCCCAGATTGTGTATTTAGAGGTTTACTGAAAATCATACCAGATTTTTGAGTGGAAAAAATTAAAATTGATTGCCTAAGAATAAAACAACCACAAAGTAACAAATTTTAAGATAAACATTTGAGACAAGAAAGCCCCGTCAAACTTAGGGAACACTCCAACTCAATTGTTCTATTGCACTCCATCCCTACACAATCCTCTTAAACTATATAATAAGGGGAAAAAAATCACCTCTGATATCTATCTCTATGCAAAAGCTACAAAACTAAACAAGCAACAAGAACCAAAAATCTCCACAGCCAGGAAGAAATTATATTAAGAAAATTTAACTTCTATTAAACATAGAATTCTACAAATAAATATCATTAGACATGGGGCTGTTACAAAAAGCTATAGAAAGAGTTTTAAGAAAGAACATGGGACTTCAGATAGGTGATTATTACAAGAAGGTGGAAAAAGTGACTCAGTGAAATGCAAGAAAAGAAGTGGAAGAGAACAACAAATATATGATAATTAAAATCCCATTAAAAGCATAGACACAAAACAAAGACAAACAAAAACAGAGTCAAGGGAGGTTGTGGAAAGTTTTGAAGAAATGGCATGAAACAAAGAAAAAAAGATATTAGCATGATTATAAAGAAGGTTATAGGTGTGAAAGGCAAAGGAAACCTGAAATACACGTAATTGGTATTGATAAAACAGGATAAAAACATTCAAAGATATAGAAGAAGAAAACAATCCTGGAGTAAAGATTTAAAACTCAAGATGACATATACACACCTTCCAATAAGAAAGTCTGGTGTGGTACTGATGAATTTTCTAACTCCCAAACACAAAATAAAAGCAACTATAGTGTATATTACTCATAAAAGGCAAGAAGAATAAAAATACAGTGGCCACCAACTTCTTTGTGAATCAAACAATATGAATGAAATTCTAAAAGGAAGAAACTATGCCCTAAGAATTTCTTGGCCAGCCAAACTGTTCCATTTGACTAACTCTAGTGCATACAAGGTGTGAGGACCTACTGTGGGGAAGTGAAGCCACTAAGGATCCCAAATGGAATAAAAGGTAACCAGCAGGACTGTACAATTCTACAGATGTTTTCAATTTACACAGATAATTCCAGCAGATGTGTAAAACAGCAGTGATCATGTGGTCAGGAATTTTCAAAATTAGAGCTCTCTAGGAACCAACACTGTGCTTGAGGAAGATCAATCTGGCAGGAACTTTAGGATGGACAATAGATCATGGGTAAGAGGCTATTCCTAAGGTTAGAGGCCTTGACCTGACATCATGGAAGTAGGAAAGGGAGCTAGAAAGAATAAATCTGAGATTTATTCCAGGAGGGAGGGTACAAGCAAAGGGTTTTGTCAAACAGCTGAAAATGTGAGGTTGGAGGTGGGGGATTGGACTGAAGACTCAAGTCTGGCCATTGGGAATAGCTGCTAGTAACTCAGTCTTAAGGGGTTTTCCAAGACTTGGGTGTGTAAAAAGCATCATTGATGAGGCAGATAAATACAAGTTGGGTCACCAGATTCATTTAAACTGGAGCAGAGTCTGTAGACTATGAACTGGAGAGGAGAGTAAAGGCGATGTAGGCAAAGGGACATTTACAATGAAGTGCCAGACAGGAACGTTCCTGAGAGGAGAATGGAGAAGACATCACTCTCTTCACATCTATAGCAAGATGAAGAACCTCAGGCATCTTAGGTTTCATTCAGTCCACCCTGGCAAAGTGGTGGGTAGATACCATTCTGACTGCACAGGTAGGAGGACCTCCTTTGTCCACTCTCGGGGAATGGGCATTGGAGTTTATCTTCAGCTATAACAATAGCTTACAAAAATACTTTCTCCCAGGAGAAGGATGACACCTGGGGTTTGACTATTAATACAAACTTTGAAATCAAACATATTTAGCTGGGCGGTGGTTGTGCATGCCTTTAATCCCAGCATTTGGGAGGCAGAGCCAGGCAGAACTCATTGGGTTTGAGGCCAGCCTGGTCTACAGAGTGAGATCCAGGACAGGCACCAAAACTACATAGAGAAACCCTGTCTCGAAAAAAAAATTTAGACCCTTATTCCATTTCTACCACTCACTGGGTGGCTTTAGGCAAATGAATTACTGTTGTAGAGTATTAGTTGAAGATGTGTTACATTTATTTATGCTGTGGAACATTTGTTTAATGATGCAAAGATGTGTTCCATTTATTTAACTCTGTGAAGCTATTTTACTTTGTCTGCCTAAAATACCTGATTGGTCTAATTAAGAATTGAATGGCCAATAGCTAGGTAGGAGAATGGATAGGCAAGGCTGGCATGCAATAAGAATAAATAAGAAGAGAAATCTAGGCTCAAAGAGAGGAAGAGAGAGAAAATGAGAAGGAGAGGAAGACACCAGTGGCCAGCCACACAGCCACACAGCCACACAGCCACACAGCAGCCACAGAGTAAAAAAGAAAGAAAAAAATAGAATAAAGAAAGGTAAAAGCCCAGAGGCAAAAGGCAGACAGGATAATTTAAGAAAAGCTGGCTAGAAATAAGCCAAGCTAAGGCCTGGCATTCATAAATAAGAGTAAGTCTCCGTGTATTTATTTCAAAGCTGGGTGACAGTCCCCAAAGATTAAGTAAAGAGTAAACAAACAAACAAACAAAAACCACAAAAAAAACAAATAAAAACAAAATAAAATCAACTACAAATTACTTCTACTGAGCCAGCTTTGGAAATTATCTCACCCGGTTCTTGTGACGATTTCATAAGGTAAAAAGAGTAAAAAAGGTAGCAGAGAGGCCAAGGCGCACCAATATGTGCTAACTTGGCATGTGGAACCCAGACTTCCACATACCTACTGCACCAGGGGCTGGTTTCCTACAAAGCCACTAGCAATTCTCAAAGCTATGCCCCTTCTTACCTCCATATAGATACTCATGTCTCTTTCTTCCCTTGGAAGTGCTCCCTCTTTTCTGTATCTCTTTCTTCTCCTAAACTCTGCTGTCTATTCTTAGTCGCAGAGTGTCTGTCTCCAGTGTCTTTTGCTATTCTGTTCCTCCTTCCTAAGGACTTAGGACTCAAAAGACATGGAGCCAAAAAGGCACTCAATATGAATACTTTCCTTACAGATTCCCAGGGCAGAGCAGAAGAACCCTAGCATTATGAAGAAGTGTTGCTTTCATTTGGACTAAAGTGACTATTTTTTTCTAACACTAGCCCAAAACCAGAAAAGAAAGAAAGAAAAAAAACCCTCCAGTAATTCCTAAAGAAAGCCCTCACTGTGAACATCTCTCACAAATCATAAATGTACAGACTTTGAAAATATACTGGACCACTAGGCACTGGGGAGGATTCTGCTGTGAACCACAGAGGGTAGCTTGTGTGTGAAGTTCATAGGAGGCCATCAGACCAGCTAACTTGCACTTGCAAGCACAGAGACTCTTTTGTAAGGTGGGGACCGAAGTCATTCTCAGGCCACAGAGGCAATTCCTCTTTAATTCTGATGTTAATTCTGAAGTGCCTAGGCTGTGTTGGAACTGCCCAAGTGATGATTTTCCCCAATACCATGGTCTAGCAACACCCTAGTCTTTTTCTTTTTAATTAAAGAATATAAATTAGAACTAGATATGTTTTAAGATTCTTAATATGGGGTGGCAAAATACTGTTAACAGAAACAATGCGTCTCTGAATTCTGCATATGCTAGTGGCATGAGTCTCTAGTGGCATCCTAAGTTTCTTAGAAGAGAACCCTTCCCTTTGAACCTAGGATAATGGCCTTGCATCCCTGGTTTGAAAAATTCTTCAGTAAGTCAAGAGAAGGAGAAAAGGTGAAATACCTGATTTTGAAGCATTCTCTGTATGAGTACCCTCTCTTATGTTGGACTGGGTCTTCTAAAGGACATACAATTTTCTCTGCATGGAATCCTACCCAGTGAGGCTTAACATTGACTTATTACCAAGGACTATGGCAACTTCTTCATCCAAGACTCTAATTTCAAGGCCCTTTCTAACTACAATAAGAATCCATCTGCTAATTTAACCAAACATTTTCTCAAACAACACTTACTGAATATCTATTTGGTGTCAGGACTTGGGCTAGCCACAAATGCAGAGGTGATTACACTGTGGTTCTTCAGGGCAAGAAACATAAATAATTATACTATACTATAAGAAATATGAAAAGACAAAGTGCTATGGGCCCCGAAGAAGAATAAATTAATCTTATCTAAATTGTTGGGTGATAGAAATATTCCTGAGGAGGTTATATTTAGGTAGGGATTTTCTTTTACAACTTTCTTTCATTTGTGGGCATACTATTTTTCTTTTTTCTTTATATATTATTTTAATTTAAAAGCAGTTTATATTATAGTGAGTTGTAAAAGAGGACTTTGGAGAGTTATCTAATTCCTTCTGTATATCACAATAAGTGGAATTCCTCTAATGTAGTTAAATTTAGATTATAATAAATTTTGCTTCTTATACTTTAAAAGACAATTTAAAAGTTAATAATCAGTGAGATGCTGTCTTGGTGACCAACATTAGAAACACAGCTGAGTAAAATGTGGCACTGAAGTATATAAATAGATAATTTTGTCAAATTATAATATAAATTTGAGTGAAAAACTAAAACAAAGAAATCTATATTGTGATATAATACTATCAGCATGAAGATATGGATTCAAATCTTCTTTTTAACTGGAATAAAACCCTGTGTAAATATGTTTGAAATCTGTATATGTTGTAGAATGGCTGTATCAAGCTAACACACAGAGTGCCTTTACATATGTCTTTATCTGTTGCGGGGGGGGGGGGGAGACACTTGTATCTACTTTCTCAGCAGTTTTCAAGTGTGTGCAACATGAATAGTTATAATCGCTGTGGAATGTAATAGATTCATTGGGTTAGTTCTTCCTATTATCTGAGAGTTTACTTTGACAACATATCTCCAGTCCCCTTCCCCCCTCCCCCCACCAGCCTCTGGTAACCACCATTGGCTCTCTGTTTCTGTAAGTTAAAAGAACATGGATGAACCTGGAGGAAGGAAGCCAGGCACAGAGAGACAAAGACTGAATAATAGGCAGGGGCTTTCTCAGCATGCAGAGGAGGGGTCAAAAGAGTATCCAAGTGGTGAGACATCATGAGCGGATGTTAACAGTGGAAGTGTTAGACTTGAAGAAGCTCGCAAAGAGTCTGGTTGGCTTAAAGGCTCACTACATAAATCAGTAGGAAGGTGGACATTCGATAGCTCAGTCTGAAGGACAATATTAACTGAGAGACTGCTAGAAATGCACGTCCTTACCCACTGTGTGAGTCTCCTAGAGATGCTATAGTAAAATGTGCTGCAGCCTGTGTGGCTTCAGTAACAGAAACCTGGAGCCTAGAAAGCCAAGGTCAAGGTGTCACCACGCTTGCTTTTCCCTGAGGCCTCTCCATGGCCTGCAGATGGTTCCTACCATGTGTTCTAAAAGTTTGTGTCTCTGTGTGTCCTAATCTCTCCACACAACACTGGAGCCAGTGGATCTGGGTCTACCCTAACGATTAATGTCTCAGGGTCCACCCTGACAAATAATGTTTCAGGGTCCACCATAATCATTCATGTCTCAGGGTCCACCCTAACCATTAACTGTTTTGGATAAGCTATATCTTTATATGTACTCCTTCCCAATAAAGTTACATTCAAAAGCACTAGGGAACAGGTGCTTAATGTGCCAATTTGAAAGGGGACAGAGTTTAGTCAATGTCATTACACGGGATCAACAAATTCACTCAAGAATAGTGCTGAAGAGATGGCAGTCTATCTGATAATCTCCAGGTGATTTAGATTGACTGAGATTTTGGAATCATTGCTACAGACAAAATAAACATTATGCATTTCTAGACACAGCATGGTGGTTTGGATGAGAATGGCCCCCATAGGCTCAGATATTTAAATACTTGGTCTCCCCCTGGTGGACCTATCTAAAGAGGCTTTGGAGCTATGGTCTTGCTGGAGGAAGTATGTCACTGGGGTATGTTTTGAGAGCTCAAAGACTTCTGTCTTTTCAAGTTCACTCACTCTGTTTTCTCTTTGCAGTTTCAGAGGAGAGCACCCAGTTCTCAGCTTCAAGCTGCAGTAACCATGTCTGCCTGCTGCCATGCGTCCCATCATGATGGTGATAGACTCTTATCCCTGACCTTGAGTTCAAAATAAACCCTTCCTTCTGCAAGTTGTTTTGGTCGTGGCGTTTTATCACAGCATCAGAAAAGTAACTAATACTTACAGCTGCAGTATTACACATCTGTATTTCTAAAAATAAATATGTTTGCAGCAATAGGGGTGTATAGTCCAGTGGAACTGAAGGGACAGAGGTCACTCAGAGACTTTTGTGACACAGTAAAAGATAACAAAGAATACAGTAAGCAATCCATATGCCTATTCCATGCTTCATCCAAGCAGGAAAATATTATAATAGAAAAAAAATCACTCAACTGGGATCTTGTTTCACTTAATTATTGAACCCTGCCTCACAGAAATTTCCAGTACTCACAGGTGGCCTTACTAAATCCCTTCTCAGGTCTGCTTTTTCCACTCAGACTTGATTCAGTGCATAATTCTTATCAGGAAAAAATAAGAGTTAAATAAAGAAATTAAGGTTGCAATAGTAGAGAATGAAAAGGGATACTAACTGAAGAGATGAAGTTTTCAGGAGACTAGAAAGGATTTTAGTATAATTTCTGTATTCTTGTCTGGGGAATATCCTTATGTGAAGTGAGGATAAAGAAGAGGTAGCTGAGGCAAAAAAAAAAAAAAATGTTGATGGAGCAGCCATTTGGCCACAACTGGGACAGAAGAAATACTAAATCATAGAGGAAGTTCCTAGTATGAGTTCTTCTACTACATGGGTAGGGAGCCAACCAATTCAATACCAACACAGGTGTGTGCTATTGAGGCGCTGTGACATACAAGCCCATTTTCTAAAGCATGGGCTCAGTTGACCTGGGTATGATGCTCAGAAGAAAGTTTCTCTTCTAATCTTCCTTTAGCCTATCGAACCATTGACTAACTCACCAGTATAGATGACCCGAGAGAGTATGGTGTAGTGGCTAGCATGGCACAGCTTACAGTCACATTGATCTGAATTCCATCTGTCATTATGAACAGTTAGACTTTGAACATGTTATTTGAAAATTCTGTGCCTCAGTTTACTTATGTATAAGACAAATTCTCAGGAGACACTTTCTTGGTGGAAGAAAGAGCCTAGATTATGTAACAAGAGGAAAGATCAGACAGATGCGGGTTGAGAAACGTGGTAAATCTTTGCACTACTCACTGGAGGATAGAAGGAAGATTTCAGGATAACCATAAATTACCTGACCCTTGCTTTTCCTTTCTAGACAGCCATGGCTTTAATGTGATGTAGAGTACTTCTGGGTCTGTGTAGGACTGAAATTTCAGAGAACATGGGAATACAAAGTATTCCTGATAAAGGTTCAAGAATGGGTAAAGGCAGTGTCTCAGAACAGTTTCCCAATTTTGATTACTTATTTACTTATTCCTGACTTTTCTATGTCTAGCCAACTGCTGTACAATTAACTTTAAAAGTAACACTTTTACTTGGTCTAACTTTGAGAACAGTTATGGGATCATGGGTTAGTTCATTTTCTAATGCTCAACTTAACAAACATATTTTAATGCTTATATCCATATATACCCAGAATCTTCCTGTACATCATATGTTAGGAACAATTTATTATTGTTCTTACAGTCAATAATTAAGGTTAAGGCTGTTCATTTGGGCTTTGACCTAAGTTCAGTTCCACCTGACAAGGGTAGTGATATTTGCTACTCATGTCTACTTTAAAGTTTATACAGACCAAGAATGAAATCAAGTAATTAACACAAAATGATTACCCCAATGAACAGCCTGAAATAGATAAATATTATAGATATTTTGTTATTTCAACTCTTGTAGTCCATAAGAATTTGTAACAGTAATGAGACATAGCCAATACTTTCACAATTACAACCTTTCCTCTGCCAAAAGAGATAAGCATAAGTTGTCCTAGGAGATTCATGTCTCCTTGAGATGTCTAACAGAGTGCTATGCCATCTGTAGTTATTCATAAATGCTTTATTTTCTATCCAAAGAATTCTTACTAAGTGAATATGTTGTTCCTACTCAGGGATAACTCACATAAAAGTGTTCTGTTTTTCTTCAGACAGAAACTTCTATATTTGGATCTTTCTGCTGGGATTCTTGCCAGGTATCATCATGGTGTCTCAAGGCAGAGCAAGTGTTACCCACTGACAGACCTTGGGGGTCATGGTCTCGTGGAGCTCAGTGCCCACCTCTTTCTTACATATGCCTTCTGTCTTGCTGTTATTACTTATTTTAGTCTAGCATCCTAGCATTGAATCACACTTCTTATCTGGCCAGCCATAATTTATTCCTGTCAAATGGGGGAGGTCAATGAATCTTCTACAGTCGACCAGAAGAGTCCTCACCACAACACACTGGCTAAATTACATGGGATGGAATACATTGGTTACCGTCTTCTACTCTCAATAACCCACACTAAGTCGAAGGACTTAGCCATCTTGTTGGCTTCCTCTCTGCCATGTTAGCTTATTGTGTATTATTAAATGGCTGCCTCTGATAATTTTTTTGTGGTCATGCCACGATATCAAAATAAAACAGCTTAAGGGAGGAAATGTTTCTTTGGACTCAGAGCTCCACAGGGTGGGGAGAGCATGAAGAGGAAGAGCAACTCACACTGTGGCAGCCTGGGTTGGGAGAGAGAGAGGGAGACAGAGAGGGAGAGACAAAGTAGGAGAAAGAGAGAGAAATGGAGGGGGGAGACTACGCTTGCTGGCTTCTGTAGCCTTTCCTCCCCACCTCACCTTTTTTTTTTTTTCTAGAACTCCTGGCTACTGGACAGGTCTATTCAAATTCATGTGTGGGGCACTCCCCATAAGTGAAGCCTCTGGGAAAATGGCCTTACAGAGACAAATATGAACGTACTTGATCTCCTAGATATTTGATCCAATCATGTTCCCAACCAGGACTAACCAACACATTGCCATTTGCCATTTTACTCTAATTTTTCTTTCTTTCTTTCTTTCTTTCTTTCTTTCTTTCTTTCTTTCTTTCTTTCTTTCTTTCTCTCTCTCTCTCTCTCTCTCTCTCTCTCTCTCTCTCTCTCTCTCTCTTTTCTTTTCTTTTTGTTTTTTTTTTTTGAGACAGGGTTTCTCTGTGTAGCTTTGTGCCTTTCCTGGAACTTGCTTTGTAGACCAGGCTGGCCTTGAACTCACAGAGATCTGCCTGCCTCTGCCTCAGTCTCCCGAGTGCTGGGATTCAAGGCGTGCTGGGATTCAAGGCTTGTGCCACCACTGCCCTGTGCCATTTTACAATAGGTGAGATAAGAAGGACTTTAATCAGGGAACGCATCAGGGAAAGAAGCCATGCCAGAAGTGTACATGGTACTTCTGCCTTTAGCCGCTTGTAAACACATTCACAAATTCAAAGAACTTTGCACATCGATTTCTACCCTCATGCTTTCAGTCCTGGCCTTTCAAAAATCTCTTATATGCGACAACAATCCATGCAGAGCTCAGCAAGTACTGAAAAACTTGAACCTAACTCCAGCTTCTTTTAAGGAACCTGTTCTATGTACTCACTCATTAGCCTTGTTTTGTTTCTCCAGAAAAAAGTAAATCCACCCTTCAAAAGTAAATTTTACATGAAAATGTGTAAAACTTTGGGGCTCGTTTCCCTCATCTGAGGCAGCAGATTTAGGAAATCTACCCCATGGAGTCTACAAATGGCAGACTGGTAGAAGTTAAGGTGAACAGTGGAGTCAGAGGAGAATGAATCTCCAGCCCATTAGGTTCTGGACCGGATCTGAGATCCTCAGCCCCCAGCTTGATTGATAGCCATTTCAACTTTTACTTAAAAGTAGCCATTCCAGGAAGACTGGATATGTGAGGACTGAGGGTCCATGATGATGATTATGTTGTTAGCTTTGCTATGGATGGACATAAATTTTCTCTTGAAAATTGTTTGCTCTCTTCTACAAAGTGGGCATTCTATCGGTTCAGTATAGTTATACATAAATTGCTTCATTTCCATGCCTATAAAAACTAACACAACAAGGGAATTCTCAACAGGAATGCCACCTGCTGGCTCTGTTGTGACCACTTCCACCTTGTTTGATTATGCTCTCACCCAGACAGCCCACAGAAGAAAGGCACCCATTTTTAACAGAGATCCCTCTATCTCCAGAGCTCTGACAGGCCACACCATTGCCATATTTAGTATGCTTCCTGTACCTGTGAAGCAGGAATTGCTACATTCAAATGACAGAAGACGGCTCAGGTCAAGAGACAAGAGATAACATCCTTCCTAGGATGGCAAAGATACTCTGAACTCTGGTAGTTACTTCTCTAATGTTCATGTGTTGATCCCAGGCTGTCTATGTAGATGGTGCAGCCAGATCAGCAGGGGCAGAGCTGACTTTCTGTCTAAACTGCCTTCATTTATGTGTGTCTATCCAATGTTGGGGTCATAGCTGCCTTCTTTCCATGTTAAGGGAAGGAAGACTCTAGCAACTCTGATTTTAATCTTTAGAATTCATTACAATACTGTTTATTTAATATTTTATAAGTACATTTTTATGTTCCCCCTAAATGTGAAGATTACTGATTTATAGGTTATTTTGCAAGAAATTAATTTTTAAAACACTTACCAATTATAAAATTAATGTTTTGCCAAGAGGCCTCATGGGATAAATACATTCTAACGAAAGAACTAAGTTCACAACCATATGGGATATGAGTCACTTTGGGCTGCTTCCCTGCCTGCCTGGAAAGAAGCCAACTCTATTGTCTCCAGTGCTGTGCAACCTGCAGAGCATTCACTGCTGGAGTTAATGGGGACTGTGGGCTTAAGGGAGAAAGTATCATTACTTGGAAAACTGAGAAACCATCACCACCCAGCACAAGATGGGGAGAGAGAATCTGCCTACTCAGTCTTCAGAAATTGGGCTTCAATGTAGCATGAATCTTAGCTGGTCTTATTAATAAAAACAAACCCAGAGTGAGGTGTTGGGGTGAATGCTGGAAGATCAGAGAAGCATAGAAAGCCACAACTTCCTCACCTTGCCAATTCCTCAACTGATCCTGTTTCCTCAGACTGGAAACCTCTGAGTCCTCATCCAGAATGAATCTCAGCTGAACTGTGCTGCTCAAAAGCCTAAAAGCTTAGCCAGCCTAGTTCCTGGTTTTCACGCCTTATATACCTTTCTGCTTTCTGTTCTCACTTCCTGGGATTAAAGGCATGTGTCACCATGCCTGGCTGTTTCCAGTGTGGCCTTGACCTTACAGAGATCCAAATGGATTTCTGCCTCTGGAATGCTAGGATTAAAGGCATGAGTGCCATCATTTTCTAGCCTCTGTATCTAGTAGCTGTTCTGTGTTCTCTGACCCCAGGTAAGTTTATTAGGTTGCACTATATTTTGGTGGAACACAATACCACCACACTTCAAGTTCTTTATGAACTAAAGCCTTATGTTTATTTATTCTAGTGATGTTCAAAAGAACATTCATGATTTTTAAAATTTAGAGTGTAAGAAAATTCTTGATAATTGAGTATTTCTGTGTGATGTTCAATGCTAGGTGTAATACCTGCTTGTATTTAAACCTTAACAACAATCCCAGTAGCTAAGAAGACAAGCTTTGGGACAGGCAATCTTGTATTAGACTCTGAGCCCTTCTCTCACATGACATCTGCTCACTCGCTTCTCTGTATTTAACCTCATTTGTACAATGGATGCTAGGTTATCATATCTAGCCTGCAGTTCTGAGGCAAGAAGTAAGTGAATTTTTTTATACACACACACACACACACACACACACACACACACATATATATATATATATATATATATATATTTTAATCAGGGTATCAACCAGGCAGTACATTTTCAGATCTACCTAGCATTTATAATCTTTATCTGTCCATCTATATAAAGAGCCAGAGGAAAACAAATGTATTGTCTCACATATTGTTATAATTTTTATAATGAAACAGTAAGTGAATAAGAACTTTGCTCCATAGATTTTGACAGTCAGTACCATATGATTATGATCTTTGATAAACCAGTGAGTTATGAAACAATTATTGCTAGCTTCAGTTTGCAAATGAATAGTGTGAGGTATGGGAATTCCTTTCACAAAATTGTCTGTGTCAGGAGTACTGCCAGATCTATATGGATCCATAGCTTGTTTTCCATAATACTAGCTAAAATGAGATGGACAAGATGACAGAGTTGTTCTAGTGAATGCATATTCATAACCTAATTATATATATGCTTAAGAGTGGTCATGATAAATTTATGCACACAACCTCATTTATTCTACCTCTTTACTGTGTGTCCTGGTATACAATTATAATAAATCAGGAATTATAGTAAAAGGACCTGGATTCAACTTCTGACTCTTCTCCTTAGTAGATACTACATAATAGTGCCTGTGGGTGACTTGACTTCATCTACACTATGGGGATAATGGTATATACACAGGGCTATTTTATGGAGCATATGAAGCATGTAACACACAGTAAGCCATGATATGTTATAAAATGGAATATTATCATGAGACTATTCAGAAGCAGACAGCTTTCTCTCATTGTATCTTAGCCCAAGAGGTACCACATGATTAAGAATGTAGCTCTTCTCTTAAGGACATTTTCTTCACCAATACAACCAGTATTGCCAAGTATGATATATAGACTATATGCTCCACTAGGGAATTCAACCAATGGAACTAAATACACCATGCTCTCTATTCCCCACCCTATGTACCCTAAGACAGAACCTCACCCAGAGGCACTGGTCTGGTGCTCTTTTTCTTTAACTTGCTCAAAGGCAGTGTAGAGGCCACAGTGCCTCTCATTATGCTTTGTGTTCCTCTGCACATATACTTTCACAGCTACAAGTACAAAAAAATTTCTTAAAAGCCAACAAAACAGAATTGTGAAAATTTATGAAGAAATAAACATGTAACTTGTTAGCCAAAAATCAAACAAGGAGGATGTATGGAAGACTCCACAGTAACCAGATGAGTAAAGCCTGAGAAACCAGATGCTTCAGCTTGAAGGAGTTACAAAAGCAGCTTGAAGGCAGAGGAAAAGATGACATTGTCATACCAACCATGTGCTGAATGCCATCAAACAGGCCGAGCAGAAGAGAGCTCAAAAAACACTTTTATTCCAAATTCTAACATACCCAGTGAAACTGATGCTAATTAATGAATTGATGAATATATGAACAGGTATTCTACTAACCCCCATCTGACAGCCCAGTGTGTGTGTGTGTGTGTGTGTGTGTGTGTGTGTGTGTGTGTGTGTGTGTGCCTACATTCAATGTTTCCCAGGGCATTCCAGAGCAATTTGCAATATGCAAGCAATATGGAAGAGTCTAGAATGAAGGGGATTGGTGACAAATAGTGAAAGGTACAGAGATTGGGATAATCATTACACACTAATTCTGATTCACTTTTCACTAAAGGATATAAAAGGAGATGGAAAGAAAAGAGGAGAAAGGGAGGTTGAGGAGAAAATACAGACGTCATTTATACTACACAGGTGAAGAAGGACTAACTCCAAGAAAAAAAAAAAAACAGCATATAATAAAGAAACTTGCCTAAATCTCTGTCACCTCAATCATGGCACACACTATCTGTTTTTGCATTTTATATGCAGAGTTTTGAGCCTCCTCCTCTTCCCAGCTCAGCTGTCTAGCTTATCTAAAATAAACCACGGGTTGCAGTAACACACAGGATTTACCACGCCCTCCCCACACTGCCCCTTTCTGTGTCAAGAACTCATGGAGCAGACAGAGGCAGAAGAAACCATGAAGATGGAAACAACAGCACAAGAATGATGTGGTAAGCAGAGCTCCCCACAGGATGTCAGTGACCATCTTTTGTCAAGAGAAATCTGCTGCAGTGGGACCTGAAACCCTCAAGCCAGAGGTGACTCGGAGTCGGAGTCTTTCCAGTCTACTGTCTTTCTAATCTAATGACCTGTATGGTCTAGGAACACAGGCCAACAATATAAACTGGAAATCAGCAGCTCTTGGGAGCACAGGGGAGAGCAATTGTGGAAACGGCATTGAAGCAGATGATAATAACACTTCATTGATCTTGAAGTGGATGGCAAAAGTGAGAGAGGAAAAGAAACAGTTCATAGGAACAAAACAAATGGACCATTTATCTTGGCAGAGACAGAAGTAAAGAACTCCTTCAAACAAGAGCTTGAAATCAGAGGAAACGAGTGAAAGTGGTGTGGTCTCAGAGAACACACTTCACCCTGGGAGGCAGAACTCGCTTCTCAGCCAGCACTCCAGGAAGCATTAGGACTAGGTGTTCCCAGTGGAGAACAATGACACCCGTGTTTGGGTGGCTTATTAATCAACACTTGTTTCTTTCACTTTAGGGAATGTGGACAGGGAGAGAGGGAAGCAATTCATCTATAAACTTGGAAACATGACCAGTGAGTGGCGAGGGCTTGCCTAGTCTGGGGTCTTTGTAATCTAACCCTGAGAGGTGATGTAGTTGAAAGTCCACTAGAGTCAATGCTCATGGGGTGGGTCTAACACCAGCTCTGACTCAGTAAGTGTGACGTCAAAAGTAGTTCTCTTGGTATTTTGACCAGTTACAGTTTTCTATAATAGTCTCTGCTGCAAAGAGAAGCTTCATTGATAAGGGGTGAAAACTATACTTATCCATGGGTATAAGAATAAGCATTTAGAATTCAGTTAGGAATTATGACTGGTTTAGTAAAACCAGTGTCCATAGAAGGTTCTCCTCTATGATCCACGACCTCACTAGCCCTAGGAAGTTGGATAGGTTTTCCATGCATGATTTCTCTCTACCTTAAGTCCAATAAAATCACTATTAGTTACTTACCAAGACATGAGTGCCACTATTGTACATTTAGGAATATCTTGCCATAGTGATTACTGTACAGACCCAATATATACAGTAACAACATGGTTGATGCACCCAAGACTTGGGGAATATCTCAAAGAGAATGCAGAAAGATATCTGTTGTGAGATTGTGTCTCCTAGAAATGACAGAATGTGGTTTTATCCTCCTGTTTACTTATTTTTTTATATACTGGTTATTGACTCTCAAGCTATGTTTATGCCATGCTCTTAACAAATGGATTCACATTTGAATAAAATAAATACACTTCAGTACTGAAAAAAAGATTTATTTTTATTCATATGTGTGTGCATGCATGCATGCATGCATGAATGTGTGCTTGATGTGCACATGCATGCCATGTGTATGCAAGTGCCCACAGAGGACAGAAGAGGGCCTTGGATCCTTGAAGCTGGTGCTACAGACAGTCATGAACCACCTGACAAGGGTGCTAGGAATCAAACTTGGATCTTCTGGAAAGACAGCAAATGCTCTTAGCCACTGCACCATCCATCCCTCCAGCTCTGATATAAGCTTAATATCTGGGGAAAACATGGCAAAACAAAGCTAAAATAGCTTGCTTAAACTTACCAAGTAGTAAGGAGCAGAACTGTGACTTAAATCAGGTGAATAAGCTCTGAGCTTGGGTCTTACTATACTAATAAGTGGTTTACATGTGTTTTTATTTAAAATTTCCTTCTGGGAGATACCAAGTCAAGAACAACAGACAAAAAGCCATCCATACTCATGGAACTATTGTGTTCTTCAAGCTAAGAACATTAACCAGCAATGCTCTTTATTCCTCACTGAGCACTCACACTATACTAGGTACTACGTCCAACTTTTATATGTGCCACGTCATAATTGCCTAGGACCAGCCATGTAATTACCATGTATGGTAGGTGCAGCTATCATTCTCCTTTGACAGATAAAGCAATTGGAGCTTAAGTTAAAAATATGTAAATAATCTATTCAATGACACCAAGGCTTTGGACAGTGAAGCTAGGATTCAAATTTAGTTCTAGTTACTTCAACTGTTTGGTTCCTTGCTTTCTCATGTTACTGTAAATTATAATGCTTAGTTGATTTAGTTACATAAAATTTTATTCTATAGTGGACATGAAATCAGGGGGAAATAATTAAATCGGTATTCATCTCAGCAGTCAAATAGTATACTTACTAAAATGAAGTTGATATTGAAATATAAGGTAAATTTTTAAAGTGTTTTATTCATCTGTATGTGGCAGTATGAATTGGTCTCAATGAGTTATAAAAGAGGGGGACATGAAGTTGTGAGGGAAGCATGTTGGGGTAGTGGGAGAGCCTGAGAGAGAGAAGCGGGTGGTTATGACTCCCTTGTATACCTGTATACATGTATCATTGTATACATATACGGAACTTTTAAAAGTGCATGTATTATATAAGGTGATGCAGCCATATATAGTAAAGGGAGTATTGGGTTGAGCAAAGTGAGTAGTAACAGAAAAACATTCTCTATTTGTGTGTCTCTGTCTGTTTGTCTGTCTCGATAGATAGGTAGATAGATAGATAGATAGATAGATAGATAGATAGATAGATAGATGCATACATACATACATATAGATACAGAGATACACAGATAGGCAGGTACAGATACTGGTACAGGTACAGACACAGATATAGATACAGATACAGATACAGATACAGATACAGATACAGATACAGATACAGATACAGATATAGATATAGAAAGAAATAGCACAGTGTTATTCCTCAGGCTGCTTCTCAAGCTTCTCCATCTGTAACACTGTTTCCTCCTTGGAGCTGATTTCTCCAGGATTTCTATCATGGTTCAACACTTGAGTTAACTCAGTGCACAGTTTGGTAGCATGGTTGAATAGATTTGGCAGGCAAATTTAGGCATGAGAACACAATCCATAATCCTTGCTTCAACATTCAAGACAAGAAATTAGTTTAGACATCAAGGGGGCTCGATGCAAAATTTCCTGAAAGACTTACACATTAATTTAGTTCCAGAGAAGGAGAAAAAGAAGAGGTGACAGACCCACATATGCACTAGAATTCCTTAGCACATTTTCTTTAAAATTATTTTGTAAAACAGTTTTAGATTCATAGGAAAGTTGAGAGAAAGGCACAGAGATTTCTTGTGTCCCTATCAGTCACATGCAAAGTTTTCCTCATTCTTAACCTTGTTCTACAAAGTGAAGTGTTATAATTGACAAACTTTTATTGACTCATCATAACCACCCATGGCCATTGTATTCATTGGGTTATTGAGATATATCCATAATAACACGTACCCATTACCAGAGGTTTGCTGTCTCAAAGCTCTCTGTTCTAAGCCATGGGTTAGAAGTGGGTGAAGGATCAGTAGGTAACCACTGTCCTTTTTTACTCTCCAAATAATTGCCTGGGTTCTGGAGAGATGGCTCAATGGTTTAGCGCACATACTGCTCTTCCAAAAGACCAGAGTTCGATTTCCAGCATGCACCTGTAACTCCAGCTTAAGGGGCTCTTACACACTATTCTGCCCCCCACAGGCAACTGCACTCACATACACACAGAGACATGTACACATGAACATAATTAAAAACATAATGCATCTAAAAATTCTTTCTACTGTTGTCTTTATAGAACGTGCATCATAGGAATTGTGCAGTATGTAGACTTTTCAGATTATCTCTTTTTAGCACAAATGGTCATATGCACTTAAATTTTCTCCAAATATTTTCATGATTTGAAAAATCTTTCATTAAGTGTTAAATAATATTTCATTGTCTGGATGCACCATCATTTATTTAACTACTCACTTACTGAAGGGCACATGGGTGGTTTCCAATTTCCAGCAATAATAAAGTGTCCATTAAAAATACATAGAGGGATTTGAGAAAGTATGTGGTGTGTGCGTGAGTGTGTGTGTGTGTGTGTGTGTGTGTGTGTGCGCGCGCGCCCTTAAATTTACAAATCTTTTGGTTAAATATCATGGCTTGTAATGCTGGGTCATAAGAAAAGTTAATTTATTTTTTCAGGGACTGCCAGACTCTTACAGTGTGGCTTCACATTCTTCTATCTCCATTAGCAATGAGTCAGTTGTGGCTTCTCCACATCTCTACCAGCACTGAGTGCTGTCAATGTTCAGATTTTAGCCACTGTAGTAGGTATTTGGCCCCATGAGTTCTTAGGCACTAGTACCCTGCTACCTTGTAGAGATTTAGTAGTGTTAATCAACCTTAATCTTTTCAATAGGCTTTCTAGAATTCACTGCAGATATCCCCCTCAGTTTCCAAACCATTTTAAAATCCATCATAATGTCATTAGAGTCCACTAACCACATATTCTAAGAAAGATATAAAGATGTAGTTACAGAAACTAGAATAATCCCACTACACAAAACTTTTCTTGTAAAACTTTCTAAGATGAAGATAAAAATGGAAATAAACAAACAATAACAATAAAAAAATCAACCCAAACACAGCACTTATACCTGGTACCATTCCCAGCACTCTGGGTTATCTTATGCCATGCCCTAAGAGACCTCTGAAGAACGCACTGTTCATTACCATTTCAGGGATGGGAGAACCAAGACAAGAAAGCTTAAGTAACTTGTACCAGATCAAAAAACTCAAACTCAAAGATAAAGATTGAGCCCAAGTTGAGGGGATCTGCATAGATGTCATACAGGGATGTGAACCACACAAAGAAACAAGAAAGAAAACTGGATGTAGGTTAACTTCATCAACCTGGAACAGACTTTGGGGAGTCTAATAACAGAAGGTTTATTTCCAATGTATTTAATTTCAGTATAATTTTGAGCAAAGTTTTCTCATGTAATACAACTCTTGTTGTACAAGGAATGTAATTGCATTGAAACTCAACTCAGGGTACATGTCATTTCTTCCAAGAAGATGGGTTCTAGAGATAAGCTGCCTGTGGGTCTGGCCTGGTCTCAGTCATACAGGTAGCATTTGGGCAATTAGTCACCTCTGGTACTGGTTGGGGGAGCTTGGGGGAGCCTCTGGCTATCAGGATCATTTAGATTACTAGCCACCTCTGGTCTTGGTTGTAGGAGCTTCATATGGCCTGGCCCAACAAATAATGCACATCACCAGGCAGTTAATCATTTCCAAATCTCAGTTTTCTAAATGGAACAAAGAATTTTTCACTTTTCGCATTGGAGAGACAATCCTGTGTGGTAAACATTCCTGGTTTTTCTGGAGATCTGTGGGGCTAAGGACCTTTGTGCTGTTCTTCCAAAAAGTAATCTGAGAACACAGTGTGATTTTAAATCCCTTTGCTAAATTTCTTTCTAAATAAGTTCTTATAGTTTGGAGAGATGGCTCAGGAGTTAATAGCACTTGTTGCTCTTCCAGAACAATTTGTATCACCCTTATGGCAGCTTATAATCACTGATAACTCCAGTTCCAGGGGATCTGAAACACTTTTATGACCTCCTCCAGCACCAGGCATGAATGTGGTGCAGATATACATGTAGACAAAACACTAATACACTGAGACACCCAGGTGAAACTGGTTTTGGTGTCACAAAAGCTGCAGGATTGAAGGCGTCATAGAGAGAAGTTAAGGCCTGGTACTGATGGAGGGTAGCAGAGGCCACTGATGAAGATGCAGCTTCCAGTTACCATGGAGACCCCACTATAGTGGAAATGCCAAAACAAGTTGTGTGCCCTGTGGTGGCAGAGTCCTAGAAGTAGAGATTCCTAAGCCCTTTGTAGCTCACAGGACTTTGAACACTGAGCTTACCAACACTGTTGGACTTTGGTTTCTCTTTGATCTGGTTATAGCTATCCCCTGGTTCTTCACGCTTGGAATAAGTACATGGATTATTTATTATTTTATAGGAGTTCACAGTTGAGAAATTTTGGACTTTTAGGGAGGCATTGGATATTTTAAAAGGACTTGAATTTACTTTTTTTTTTTTTTTTTTTTTGGTGATGCTGGGAATTGAATCCAGAATTTTGGGTATGCTAGGTAAGTGCTCCATCACTGAGCTAACATCTCCAACCCAAGATTTGACTTTTAGAGTGTTTAAATTTTTAGACTGTGAGAGTTTTAATGGTATGTGACATTTTGTATTGGGATATTAATATGAGAACTTGGAGCCAGGCGGCAGTGGTGCATGCCTTTAATCCCAGCACTCGGGAGGCAGAGTCAAGTGGATCTCTGTGAGTTTGAGGGCAACCTGATCTACAGCGTGAGATCCAGGACAGGCACCAAAACTATATGGAGAAACCCTGTCTCAAAAAAACAAAAAAAAAGATAATAAAGAAAAAGTTATTAATAAATAGTGATATATTTGTGTGTCAAGTTGACAAGGAGTCAATTGTGCTGGTTAGTTTTGTCAACATGACACAAGCTAGAGTCATCTGAGAAGAAAGAATCTCAATTGAGAAAATTCCTCCACCAGATTGGCCTGCAAGCAAGTCTATGGGAGCATTTTCTTGATTGAAGATTGGTGTCTGAGAGCCCAGCCTCCTGCAGGTAATGCCAACCTGAGGCAGGTGGTCCTGGCTTGTATTTAAAAGCAGGCTGAGCAAGTCATGGAAAGAAAGTTTCTCGTAATGGAGATATGGAAGCTGTAGAATAGTGATAGGAAAATATTAGATATAGAATAGTTAACAACAGAATATATGTAAAGTACAAATTTGATAACATTTGGCATACATAGAGACACATACAGACACATACACACACACACACACACACACACACACACAGAAAGAGAGAGAAACTAATACCATAATAGAGAAGACCCATTACCTCTCACATATTTCATCACTGCCTTTTATTATCTTATGTTTTTTGATTTTTCATCCCAGACAAGGATATATATATATAATTAGCTTTCATGTCTTAGAATTCTACAAAAATAGAACCACATGATATATATTTCTTGTTGTCTAACTTCTACAATCATTATGTTCACATTGTTTTTATGGTTAGTATTTCACTCCTTTTCATTGTTATTTCAGTGGTACTCTACTGTGAGGCTACACCACAATGTGCACAGCCATCTACCCCTGAACAGATGATCTTTATTTTGATTGCTTCTGGTTGGGAGCTATGAAAAGTTAAGCTACTATGAGCATGCAAATGCAAGGCGGTGTGCACTTGTGGTGCTGTTTTCCCAGACAAACACCCAGGAGTAGAAGGGTGAGTCCAATGGTAGAGTGCTGTGTGGTCACTTCTTTCTAAGGCTGCAGTCAAGGAAGTCTGTCTTGAGTGCAGGATATAAGGCCTTAGGCAAAGAATGAATGGCTACTTTACATTTGGAGAGAGAGAGTAACAGAGTAACCTGGACACATCAACAGAACAAATGTCACCCTCCAGTCACGTTGAGCCTATACTCCCCTGGGATCAAATGCAGTACCAAGTCACAGTTCTGAAAGGAGTTCTGGTTTACCTTGCCTTGAAGCATCAATTGGAAACCGTGTTTGGCACTCAATACACTATATTGTCTGCTTTGGATTAATTCAAATGGTACCAAGGGTTTGATGCAAACAGGAAAAATTATCTCTATTTCGTCAGTTTTTTAAAGATTTTTTTCATTCCTATTTTATGTGTGTGGGTGTTTTGCCTGCATATATGCCTGTCTCACACTTGAATCCAATGCATGAGGAGGCCAGAACAGGATGCCAAACCTCAAACTGGAGTTACAGGTGGTTTGTTGGCTACCATGTAGGTGCTGGGAACTGCATCCCAGACTTGCAAGAGCAGCAAATGCTCCTGACTGCTGAGCCATCTCTGCAGCCTTTGCACTCATTCTTTTAAGGGAGTGACATCTCTATACATAAACAAAGGGCAAAAAGAATGCTTGAGAGGATCAGGAATCCAGTGGTACTTTTCTTCCTTTGAATTTTACCACAGTTGAATGTACTGGCTGGTCTTGTGATGTAAGCCACAGATACTACTGCAGTTTATCACTACAGGTTCCAGCTTTTCTTGGGTGTGTCTCTAGACACAAGCCAAGATTCTCCAAATCAACAACAACAAAAGACTTTCCAACATCCCAAAGTGTTTCTTCTTTTTATTAGGTTTCACAAAAATCTCTGAATTAATTTTTCCTAGAAGTTCTGCAAATCTTAATCTCCACTTGCATTCCAGCCCAACATTCCTCCACCATATGTGATGTGTTCTAATTCTTCCTACACCTTCTCCACTTCTTATCCCTCACCTCCTTGAATTGAGTCTTCAGCCATCTTCTCCCTTTCTGTCCTCTGATCAGCTTCCCATGGACTCCCTTCCTTACCAGGAGTGGAAAGCCACACCCACTTTATTGATTAAGTCAAACCCAGCCCATTTGACTTCGCAGCGAGGACTGATGATAAAGATGTTCTATTTCTTGGTGTTTGGGCCTTGGGACTGAGTTCTAGGGAGAGATATGCCCTGTTTTGGATATGGTTCATGCCCCTCCCCTACCAAGATTTTGGGAATGTATTCTCCAAATAAGTATTGGGAGATAGTAAATTTTAAGAGGACCTTAGTAGAAGGTCCTCAGAGCAACTAGGGCAATGCTCTCAAAGCAGACTGTGGATTCTAAGCCTCTCTCTGACTTCCTATCTACCTGACAACACGACTGTGCACTCCTGCATGAATTCCCAGACAGTTCTTACAAAGTGATACAGAGAGGGCCCTTCACTGTCAGTGACACCATGTTCTCTCAGCTTTCACTCTTCCAAACTATAAGCTAAATAAACACTCTTTCTTATTAGCCTATTTTGGGTAACTTGTTAGTGTTCCAAAAAGCTGATGAAAACAAGCACTTCAAAGTTTCCAATTTGGGCTGACTTTCATACATAAAATGTTTTGTCTTAATTTTAGAGCATGAAACCTATTTTGTATTTGGGAAAGAAAGAGAGATATTGATTGACCTTTAGTGGACTACAGTAAAATCCTTCCAAAGCTTCAGGACTATTATTGATTCCTTGGCAGATGAATCTTCCATGTGGAGACTGAATTGAGGTATAAGGGAAAGAAGGCATTATGAGGGCCTCAAACACCAGAGTTCAAAGACGATAATTCACAATTCTGAAAACAGATATGGAAGGACCACAGCTATAATTCTTCTACATGGAACTGAAAGACTACAGGGTTTGGGCTAACTAGATGCTAGGTGCTAGCTAGTGGACAAGGTGTGTGTTGATGGAGATGAAAACAGTTTTCTAAGAGCAATGACTCCCATGGCAGTTTTGACTCAGTCTATACTAGAACAGGGTAATTTTCATACACCATACATTTAGTTAAGTGATTTTTTATTTTGGTGAGCTGCTAAATTGAACCCTAAAGTAAACTGAGATATGACTCTAGAAACACCTTCTAGAATACACTTCTTTGAAACTGTTTTGGATGTGTTTGTTTTAAGTTAAATATCTATTTTGATGCTGACAGGGATTTTGTTTTTTATTTAACGTTTTTTCCCTCATTTGTTAAAAAAAAAGTAAACTCAAGGTAATTTCCATTTTTGCAAAATGAGAGTCATCACAGAGGTCTTGTGAGATTAAAATCCAGGCACATAGCAATGCAATTAATTGTTCGCTAGTAATATTATTAAAGCCAATATTTGTAGACAATGTCAGTTTCTAGGAAACAAAGGAAAGATGAATGTTTTTTTTTAAATGCCTGGAAAGGGTATATATCTTTATGATGTATGGCAGTGTTCCTGGGTGAGATTAGCCTACAGTGACAGATCACAGAAGAGCGCCAGGCTTGCTTCCTTGTTATGGCTTAGATTCCACTCCCACAGAGTCCCTCAATGCACATTGAAAGAAAATTGCAAGGACTAGC
The DNA here is from genome assembly GCF_004664715.2 of Peromyscus leucopus. Taxonomy (NCBI): domain Eukaryota; kingdom Metazoa; phylum Chordata; class Mammalia; order Rodentia; family Cricetidae; genus Peromyscus; species Peromyscus leucopus. The sequence goes on along the minus strand of NC_051064.1, from coordinate 60,221,916 downwards.
CTGGAAAACAAAGGAATATAAAGCAAGCGTGTATTTTCATATAGAGAAATGTGTATTTTCATATAGAGAAACCAGATAGCAGGAGGCTGTTTGATTCCAGCCTCCCAGACAGCAGTGGGAAACCTACATTCATATCCCTTCAGGTGACTCTGACCTCTTAGTTTTTCAAACTACACATTAATGGGATCATGTAACTATAGCGCCAAGGCCATATTTTAACCAGTCCTCAAATGTCTTCCCTACTCCTTGTCTAAAGAAGAAGAGAGAGACTCAATCATCAGCAACTCAAGGGTAAATTGCTTCCTTTCTGAGAACTCATTGTTCCCACTTGCTCACGAGTCTCACAGCATAGCTGGCTATAACATTCCTGTGATTCTTACAAACCTAAGATGGCCAATTATGTTTCACCTTCTCCAAGCAGCACAGATATTCCATCTGCTGAAACCTAGCGTGAGAATGGACTGACTGAACACATGTTCCATGGCAAATATAAAACAAAGCTGAGCAAGGTTTACCCTGCAGCCATGAATAAAAAAATTACCAACTGCTTCTTGATGATACATTACCACTGTAAATGTTCCCTGTGACTAAAATGCATAGTGATGTTGGTAGATGAGTAGAGCTGGTAAGCAGAGCCTCTTTATCTTAGTGAATGTTGCCATGGTGTGCTGGAAAGACAGCTCTCCACACAGATCTGGCTACAGGCTTCGCTCTGATATAATTTGGCTTTGGGACAAGTGACTTTAAACCCCTGAGTCTCAGTTTTCCATGTGTGGAGTGAAGGGAATAGACCTTTCGCAAAGTTGCTGTGAACATTAATGGATATAAGTACTTGGCAGAGTACTTGGTACATAGCAGATCAATAAATGCTAATTTATTCTTTGTCTAGTATGAAGTTAGATACCACATTTCAAATGCATTGCAATATTCCGCTGGCTAAAGTCCCATGTTCCAACAGGAATTTGTTAGAAACCCGTTCTGGAAGCCAGTAATCATTGTGTGCCCTGAATGATAAAGGAGGCTTTGAATGCAAAGGCTGTGGCCATCACAAAGAGCCTTTGGTGAGAGCTAGCCTTCCTTTCTGATCCCCTGTGACTGGTCACTCCCTTGTGATTCAGCCCCATTGATCTTTGGGAAGGTTTAATGCCTAGAAAATGCTTCTTTAAATTGGGCTGAAATTTTGCTTCTCTGTGCCAGCTCCCCGCTGATGGGTTCTAATTCTGTCTTTTAAGTCACCAAAAACTAAGACCATTATACTCAGTGCAAAAGATACTGCTGTGGAGGGAAGATGGAAAAGTCATTTATCTTGACTATGTCAAAATAGGCAGGGCCTCATAGGACTGGCCACATCACTGCCTTAGTTAGGGTTTCTAGTGCTGTGATAAAACACTGTGACCAAAAGCAACTTGAGGAGGAAAGAGTTCATTTTAGCTTAAAACTCTCTGATCATACTCCATCACTGAGGGAATTCAGGGCGCAATTTATGCAGGTACCTGAAGGCAGGAACTGAAGCAGAGGCCATGAAGGAAGGCTGTTTACTGGTTTTCTTAGCCTGCTCACTTATGGCATCCAGGACAACCTGTCCAGAGGTGGAACCGCTCACAATAGGTTGGGTCTCGACCTGTTAATTACTGGTTAACAAAATGCTCCATGAGCTTGTTTAATGGCTAATCTGAGCTAATCTTATTGGAGGCATTTCCCAATTGTTGTTCCCTCTCCTCAGATGTATCTAGCCTGTGTCAAGTCGACAAACAAACAAAAATATCAGACATCACGCTTGTAGGGTAAAGAAATTCTGAAAGCAAGTGGATAGAGGCTGAAATGAGGTGATGACGGTGAATTTATAAGTATTTATAATTGATGAGGGAGAACCCACACTTCCATCTTTGGAAAGGAGGAAGAATATGCTACAGTTTTGGTCATTCAGGTAAACAAATGGAAGGAGTTGGGATAAATGGGAGACAGCAGTTATATTACCTAAGAGGCGCTCGTCTCTCTATTCATTCATCACGTTCTGTTGCCCACTGACTGTGGAAAGAAGGGTGAGGACACTCCATTTAGAAATACTACTTGCTACACTGAGATGTTCTAGACAAAAAGGATGTGTCTAAACCTGGTGCTGTGGCTCAGTGTTAGAGTGCTTGACTGATGGCAATGATGTGTATGGTATTTCCTCGATGATACATAATGCCACTGGGATGAAGAGCCTCAACCCATTTTTAAACCTTTAACCTATTTTAGGAGTTCCTTAGGAGCTCCTCCATCTCTCCACAGCCTAATCTCCCTGCAAAGGGGCTATTGGCCTGAGGGCATTTCTCTATTATTCTGCACCCTCATACAAAGAGACATCTCCAGGCAGTTAATGGCCTCCAGGGGAAATGTGGTCCACTCTCTGAAGCCCTCTGCTGCCCTCCACCGGCCACACATGATGGCCAGAGTTCGCTCTTCAGTTCTGGACAAGTGCAGTTTAAAATGGATTACTATTAACCCCTCTCAGGGGACTAGGTGAACTTCCACGCTGCTGAAGCAGCTCACTGCCCTGTAACATAAAGAGATGATAATACAGGCCAATTTCCTCTCTCAAGACTCTACTCAAAAATCATCCTTCACATAAAGGATGCTCAACCTTCATTCTCTAAGTATGTGCTAACTGCTGTGGTTCCAAACATGGCATGCATGTAGAAGTATTAAAAAGAAAAAGGACTCTCAAAAATCCTTCAGTGGTCAGCCCTGAAATCATGTACATACAAGTTAATATTATGTGGACTGAGCAGGTTGCATTTATATATTTAGGAAATCTCTCTCTCTCTCTCTCTCTCTCTCTCTCTCTCTCTCTCTCTCTCTCTCTCTTTCTCTCTCTCTCTCAAAAAGAGTCAAAAGCAATGGATTTGAGAAAGAGCAGGGAGTATATGGGAAGGGTTTGAAGGAAGACATGGCAGAGGGAAATGATATAAGTATAGTTTAATTTAAAATATACTAGAATGCTTCCTAGTGTCCCAGGCCCAACTATGTATGACCCATGCCCAGACATCCAACTCCAGTCCAGAAGAAAAATAGTTTATTCCGAGTCTAAACCCAAGGATTTCGAGAAGTAAACATCTCATGCATTAACTATGTTCTTTATATGTGATGCCCTTGTTTTGACAGCATCAAAGTTTAAAACACAGGAATTGCTTTCAATGCCTTTCATAACTGGAAAAAGAAAATTATTGAAAGAAAAAAAGTTAAGTCATCATGTGGTAAGAGCCAAGCTGTGAGGAGGTAAGAACAAAAGACAATTAATTAGGACTGCAGGGCTAAGGAGAAGCAGGAAGAACAATCTATCTGATCATGCCACTTGTACATTTAAAAAGGAAGGACGGAGGGAGGGAGGGAGGGAGAGAGGGAGGGAGGGAGGGAGGGAGGAAGAAAGGAAGGAAGGGAGGGAGGAAGGAAGAAAGGGGATTTAATGGACCCCCAATTTCTATAAGTTCAAACAGAAATCCTTTAGCAGAAACTATAGTATGATCCATGATTTTGTGTGTATGCAGTATATGCATGCATGTATTCAAAAGTGCATGCATGAGTCTGTGAAGGAGAGGATCAATGTCGGATGTCTTGTTTGATCATTCTCCACCTGATTTTTTGAGACAAGACCTCTCCCTGAATCCAGAGCTCACTGATTTCCCTAGACTAGCTGGCTAATGAGCCCTCACATCTCTCCTGTCTCTATGCGCCCACGGGGATTACAAACACAGCCCACCACACTCAGGCCTCTGTGTAGGCACTAGAGATACAAACTCAGGTCCTCCCACTTGCAAGGGAAGCACTCTACAAATGGAGCTGTCTCCTGGGCTTCATATCCTTCCTCTACCTTCAAGAGCAGCCTCTCATATTACTTTCTAATGTCTACTAGTGTGGCTGAAATGCAGCATTTTCTCAAAAACAGTATGCACCTGGGACCCAAAAGGAAAGTCGCAGGCATTCATTTCCTGTTCAGATGCACTGTGCTTCACTTCCTCTTGAATTTCTCTCCATCTTTTGTTGCATTTATTCAATTTTGTCTTTTAGCCACCTTTTCTAGAAAGACAAACTTGGCTTCAGATGTGTCCTTCCAGAGACATTCAGTCAGGAGCCGTTGTCCTCATTCTGTCTTCCCAGATGAGTGTCTCTCAGTCTTGAACTTTAGAACCCACCCAGGAAACACCTATGTCCTGTCTGTGAGCTTTTACTTAAGATTCCCAAGGATCATGGCCTACAGCAGTCACTGTTTGCCTTTATTATCTCCTACCTATGTCCTAGGACATTAGTAACCAACCAAAGCTATCACAGCTATACTGTATCTTAAGAAACTTCCTTGGACTAGCGGGAACCTTCTCTGGGCATTTGATTTTATCTTCTTTCACTTCCTTCGTGTATCTTTTGTAACCATTGCTAGACTTGCAAATTTTGTCAATTCTCCTTTGACAAACCTAGGAAAGCAGCTCTTCGGAAGACTTAGCCTCAGAAGAGGGACCCCACTTCACTCGAGAAGCAGGGGTCAGACAACACTATGGTGGCTATGACACTATTGGTAGATCAGTGCCCATGCTGCGCCAGGCTCTGGGCGAGGAACTTACGTCACTGGACCCTTACAACCACCTTTTGATAGTATTATCTCCATTTCAAGTGAAGAAGACTCAGAGTTTGGAGATAAAGAGTTTGCTCGAGGTTTTCACTCATCTGATATCAGACCCTGCACTTGGAAAACATGTGTTTGCTGTGCACTGCTGTGGGATGTTCTGTATGTCCTGTGGGAGCCCTTCTTGGGTTCTTTGTGGCGTTACCCAGCAGGTCCACATAGAGGATGATTAGGACCATGGGCCTGAGTGCAGGTGTCTGAGATGGTCTGCACTTGGCTGTGCTGGGGGATGGTCTGTATGTCAAGTTGCTCTGATTGGTCAATAAATAAAACCTGATTGGTCGTGGCTAGGCAGGATGTATAGGCGGGACTAACAGAGAGGAGATATAAAAGAACAGGAAGGCAAGAGACACTGCAGCCGCCGCCATGACCAGCAGCATGTGAAGATGCCGGTAAGCCACCAGCCACGTGGCAAGGTATAGATTTATGGAAATGGACTAATTTAAGCTATAAGCACAGTTAGCAAGAAGCCTGCCACGGCCATACAGTTTGTAAGCAATATAAGTCTCTGTGTTTACTTGGTTGGGTCTGAGCGGCTGTGGGACTGGCGGGTGACAAAGATTTGTCCTGACTGTGGGCAAGGCAGGAAAACTCTAGCTACAGTGCACTCTCTTAGTTAGGGTTTCTATTGCTGTAATGAAACATCATGACCAAAAGCAACTTGGGTAGGAAAAAGTTTATTTAGATTATATTTTTATATCACAGTTCATTATCCAAGGCAGTCATGGCAAGAACTGAAAGGGAGCTGATGCAGAGGCCATGGAGGGGTGCCGCTTCCTGGCTTGCTCCTCATGGCTTGTTCAGCCTGCTTTCTTATAGAACCCAGGAGCACCAGCCCAGGGTGGTGCCACCCACAATAAGCTGTGCCCTCTCACATCAATCACTAACTCAGAAATGCACTACAGCTTGCCTACACCCTGACCTTATGGAGACATTGTCTCAACTGAGGTTACCTCCTCTCTAATGACTCTTAGTTTGTGTCAGGTTGACATAAAAACTAGTCAGCACACCCACTTTAAATATAGTAAGTGTGCTGTGACTATATATTTTCCTAACTAGATCTAGGTTCTAGACGATACTGACATCTGGCCACATGGCCACTTTTGGACTTGTAGTGGCGTCAAGGGAATCTTCAAAGGTTTGTGAGTCTGTAGGATCTCCCTTTATATTCTTTGGAAATTGTTGAGGGGCTTGAACAGGGCTGAAGAGTCACGGTTAAGTAGTGAGAGTGATTCAGAACTGAGCATTAAGTGACCATCCTTACTAGAGTGACTTACTATTATCATTGCTATTATTGTCGCTGCTGGCTGAATGTGAATGGATTCTATGAATAGAAAGCAAGCAAGAAGTCCTTTTCATTAAGACAGGATGTAGCTAAGTGTGCATCCAAGTTATATGGCATAACACACATAAGCCATATGGTCTACGCACACATTTCACCATCAGGTTGTAAGCAATGGCTGCTAAAAAAAGGCTATTATACAATATGGTTTTTTGTGTCTCTCACGTCTATGCATTTTTTACTCTCAATTCCTTGTCCTCTAGTACACCCTAACAGGGGAAAGCACACATATTTTAAACTGGCAATATGCACTTCCGAAAGTAAGATTTGAAAAGCATTATGTGCCCACATCTGTTGCTTTCATCACGGTAACCCTGGTGTTTGGCCCCTGGTAGGCACTCAATACATAATTGTGTCATGTAAATCAGGTGCCATTTCCGCCATGATCACAGCCACTCTCTCACTAAATGTATGCAAGTCGGTGAAGCGCTGTGAGACTAAGCCTGTGAACACAGACAGATGTAAATGTGAGGAGGCCGCCTCATTCCCATACAATATTCCCCAGGAGTGAGCAGACCTCTTAGTTGCATGAGGCTTTGCTGTGGAAATGAATGTTGCAAATGAAAGTCTTTCCTGTGTTGCAGATTGGGCAGAATAAGATCAGACAGCAGAGTCCAGCACAGGCCGGCTGGCCCCTTGGCGCATGCTGAGGGTACCTGGAGAGCCATCCCCAGCAGCGGGCCAGAGCTCAGTCTGGTTGGGAAATATAATGAACTACAAGAGTTTGTAACATCAGAGGAGACCCTCTCCACCACCTCTCTGGAGTACCGACCAGACCATTCCAAACAACCCTCAGGTCTCCTCCAATTGAAACTTGGGTTTTGCAGCTCTCCCCCCGCTGTGCTTTTCAATGAGTTCAGGAAAAAGAGTAACCCCCCACTGGCCATTCAAGGCCTCATTAAACCAGGGCCAGCACAGTTAAATATCAGGTACTCAGTCAGACATGGGCAGACCCTGAGAGATTCCATCCTGGAACCAGGTCAAGTTCAAACTCCAATTCCACTGCTTCTTGCCTCCAGATCAATCTTTCACCCTGTTCTTGCCCTTAGGCTGACCTGTGTGCATGTGGTCAGCTGACTCCCTTAACTTTCTGCTTCCAGATAGGGCACTAGAAAGACAGTGAAGGAGGAAGCAGAGTGAGGCTCTGGGATCGCCATTCCTCCCTCCTTTTCCATAGGGTCACCTAATGCCGGTCATAGTCCCTGCCCAGAGGTCTTCTATCAGTAACACTCTCTGCACAGCCCTGTCTGTGGACCATGGAATTTAGTTACATCTAACTCCCTAGTTTAGTTGCATCTAGGCATCCTCTCTACGGTTGTTATCCTTCCTAACGCACTATTTTCTGGTACATGATTTGGCAGGTTAATATTTAACCTCTCTGTGTCTCGGGCTGCTTACTTATGCTGGGAATGACACCAGTATCCAGGTCACATGGGTGTTGTGAGAACAAAATAACACATTTAGAGCATTTAGAACAGGGCTCAATGAAATATTAATTACTGTTATTACAGAAGCTTCATTTGGCAAGATTCGTCTTTTTAGCCTCAGATTTTACCTTAATCTCCTATTCCCACTCTTTTATGATAAAAGAAAGTAACTATACAGATATGTTTTTATGTCTTCCATTATTTATGTTCAACATATTATCTGAAACAAGTTCAACTATTTTTTTTTCAGGTTGTCATAAGAACCCAACTATTAAAGTTGTCTTGTCTAATCCAAACCCACATGGAGGTCAGGTTCAAAGCCCAGTGTAAAGACAGTCAGGGCCACCAGAATTTTAATCTAGAGAAGTCACCTTGGTTCTGGCTTGTGTGACAGCACTGATGGATTGGTAGGAACTACCAGAACACTGTGTTCAGAAATAATCAGGAAGGAGGCGTGCCCTGATTGATTATTAGGGTCTACCAAGTGTACTTAGGTTGGACTGATGACATCAGTGCCCTCATTCTTTGCTTAGTGGTCCATGCTACCTTCCCCCAGAATTAAATGAGTAATTCTTCAACAGATATTGATAAAATGTCTTCTCCTGGTGGCCTTCACAGGACAAGACAAAAGACACAGCAGGCCTTGGGTCCTACTCCATCTTTGCCCTTGGTAGTTTATAATCTAGGTGGAAAGACAAAACAAAGAAGATAATGACACTCCTATTAACTCAATAGTAATTGAAAAATGGGAGCATTTACTGGTTTTTTTTTATTTACCATATTTTGGTTAAGCATTAGAGATTTGAAAATAACACATCTGTGTTGATATGGGAAAACTTTGAAGCAGGAGGAAAGAGACCACATGGAATAAAAGGAGTTTCCAGAAGGATGATGGAAGGGAGCTGAATTCAAGCTCAGTGTTAAATAGGGTGCCAGATAAGCCCTGCTGGAGAGGATTGTCTGAGTGCCCAGAGAAGTTCTGATAACAAACTTCTTAATATGCTTCTTTCCAAACTGTGGTACCTCCCTGCTCACCACCACTATCTTTAGATTCTGAGATCAGTCATGTCTATATTCAGAACCTAAGCACTAAACTAATGTTCAGGGAACTGAATATCAAGTTTGCTTGAAGAAATTTATGCTGAGACTAGATCTCTTAATTCAAGATTTCTGACACACTTAATCTAAATAATTATCCAATAATTAGTCTCCAATCCAGTCACGGATTATGTGCCCTGTTGCAAGTATTAAGTTGCTTCCTTTTTCATGTGGGTATTATGATGGCTAATCTTGGTTGTCAACCTGACCACATGTGGAATCAACAAAAGCCATGCAGCTGGGAACTCCTGTGAGGGATTTTCGTGACTGGATTATTTGAGGTGTGAAGAACCATTCTAAATCTGGACACACCTTCGGGTGACAGCCTGCATAGAACAACACGGAAGAAGGAAGCTCTTGCTTCTTGACTGCTTGCCCTCTCACTCTCTGGCAGGCTCATCTGTCCTGTGGCTGAAGTACTTCTCTGCTGGTGTTAGAACCTACTTCTTCAGGATTACAATGTAGACTAAAGGCCAGCAGCTCTAGGAATCCTCTAGGACTCCAGTATCAGATTGGGACCTCTGAGACATCCAGTCTCATGAACTGAACAAATCCCTAAATAGACTCTTGGCCTTTCTGTCAAAAGACAGCCATTCTACCCAGATCACAGCCTGTAAGCCACTTGAATCTCTCTCTCTCTCTCTCTCTCTCTCTCTCTCTCTCTCTCTCTCTGTCTGTCTCTCTGTCTGTTTGTGTGTGTGTGTTCTATCAATCCTGTCCCTTTATATAACTGTGACTAACATAGGTATTCTAGGCATCTATTTTGTTTTTTACCTTTAATCTTCTTTCCTTGTCTCCATTTATTCATAATTGATGAGTTAATTCCACATGCATTTATCAGAGTTACAATAATGGACACTGACCATTTAGTTATAAGAAGGACCCACATTATCCTTGTGTCTTCTAGAACATACAGCCTAATGGAAACTGTACTGTTATTTGTCTTGTTGCTGTGATCAAATACTCTGAAGAAAGGGTTTCTTCTGACTCACAGTTCCAGGGTCTGGTCCATCATGGTGGGGAATTCATGGCTACAGGAGCCAGTAGCTGGTTACATCGCATCCACAGTCAGGAAGCAAACAGAGGTGAATGCTAGGGCTCAGCTTGCTTTCTGCTTTGTATTTAGTCTAGGATCCCACAGTATGCAGGGCTTCCCACCTTATGTGACTTGATCTAGCTAATTCCTTACAGACTTGTCCAGAGGCCACTCTCCTAGGTGGTCCTAGATCATGTCAAATTGATAATCGATATAAATTATCACAGAGGCATAGACAATCACCCATATAAACAATTCCAAATTGTAACAGACACTATAAAGAACATATAGAGAGTTCAGTAAGAACCAGCCCAAGGTACTTCTGTGAATTCAGTCAAAAAAAAAAATCTTCCATGAGGATTGTTATAATGATGCTGAGATTTGAAGGATAAGAAGAAGTCAGAAGAGTTAAAAGGCAGTGAGTGAACGGTAGTTTGGAGACAAGAATCTTGGAAATAAGAAATAGCAAATGGAGAGGCCCCACAATGGGAAACAAAGTAGGTAAATTTGATGGATACACTAACAAACTTGAACATAGAGAAAAGATGATGCTAAGAAGTAATACTACCCAAATCAGTAAGATTTTGACTTCACTGTATATGTAATGGGAAATCACTGCCCAGCTCAGAACCCAGATCTTTTTTAAAATGTGGCTATGTATATGCATGTGTTCTCATGTCCTTGTGCTTGTTTATGTATGGTGGTATGCACTGGTACACTTAATGATTTGAGTGAAGCCAAAAATGGATTTGGGGTGTCTTTCTCTATTATTCTGTACCTTCTTTTGTGAGACAATGTCTCTCAGTTGAAACTGGAACTCACCAGATTGACTAGACTGGCTTGTCAGTGAACCCCTAGGGTCCTCCTGTCTACCTACCTCACCCCCGTCTCTGGGGTTACAGGTATATGTCTGTGTCTGGCTTTGATGTAAGTTCTGGGTACTGAGCTCAGGTTCCTGTGATTGCCAAAGCAAGCTCTGTGCAGACTGAACTTTCTCTTTGCCATATACCCCAAATCTAGATCTTGATACTCTCCCAGCTTCTCACTGGAGCATAGTCTCAGATTGCTGCCTGCCCTTCAGGACACCCCCATTGCTCCTGTGAGGACACCTACACTGCCCTATTGTCTCTCATGCCATTGTCTTCCCTGCATCTTCTCCCAAAAGATCTGTTTCCAGCTTATAGGTCTTCCTCTTTACCCATTGCCTCTGTGGTTAAACCTGCCAAGCCCACTCTCCATTACTGCTGGACACAGAGCTCTTTATTGTTTCACCATTTAACAACAACAACAACAACAACAACAACAACCAAAACCCTCAAAGGCAAACATCTCTGCAGAAATATGTATTTTTTTAAAAAAAAAATAAACTTTTCCTTTTGATTTGTTTATCAATACTATGAGAACAGATTTTCTGTTTTGGGTTTTTTTTTTTTTTTGAGTTAAAAAACAATACTAAACTTCATTCACAGCATAAAATAGAGTCTAATATTCTCTGTTTTTTTTTTTTTTTTTTTTTTTTTTTTTTTTTTTTTTAGCATCACTACATTTCCCCTCTGAGCAGATTCAATACTGCAATGTTTAAGGAGTTGTAAAAATCCACATTACAAATGCAAATTGCAGTTTTGTGGGTACATTTGAATTTTGATTTGTAAAGATCTTGGGATGATACATTTTCTAGTTCATACTATGTGAGATCCATTTCCTGCAGAAAAAGTAAAAATAGAAATTACAATCATATATTCCTTATTCTTAGCAGTTTCTCGTTCCCTTAAACAGCAGTTTGCTTTTACAGGGCATGAAGGTACAGATGTCTACGTCACTGATTAATCCCTTAGTATTTTCTTTGGATTTGTTTGAGTCACAATCAGTACATAGTGTTTATTCTGGGAGGTGTATTCGTACTCTCTGCGGCCAGAGAGGCTTGAAATGTGGAAGGGCTCATGTCTTGGTTCAGGTTTCTACTGCTATAATGAAACACCATGACCAAAAGCAACTTGAGGAGGAAAGGGCTTGTTTCATCTTACAGTTTTGAGTCCATCATCCAGAGAAGTCAGGGCAGGAACCAAGGCAGGAACCTGGAAATAGGAACTGATACAAAGCCATAGAGGAATATCAACTACTTACTGGCTTGCTCTTACTGGTTTGCTCTCAATAGCTTACTCAGTCTGCTTTCTTAAAGTTTCCAGGACCATCAGCCTATGGATGGTACCACCCACTGTGAGCTCCCACCCAACACACAATAACCATCAAACAAGAAAATACACACAAGCTTGCCCACAGGCCGGTATGACAGGGACATTTTATCAACTGGACTTCTCTCCGCAAATGACTCTGGTTTATATCAAGTTGACATAAAAACTAACCATAAGCATAGCTCAACATGTAACTAGAATTCCTTTCATCACTTTCCTGCCCATCTCTATTACTCTAGCACCTTTGTTAACTTCAATATCTACAACTGAAAGAGCAAGACATCAATGGATAGGTCTCTAAGTATACACAATTGTCAACAAATAGCCATTTCTCTTAGGATTTCTCAGCTTCCTCAATGAAAGGTTAAAAAATAAATAAGTAAGTCATTCAAGCCCAAATGATGTGTATTTTAAATATCCAAACATCTGAGGCAGACATCCGAAAAAGGAGCTCAGTGTCATCTTCACCCCAGATGAATCAACAGGGGTTTCTCCTGTCCGTTTATTGCAACATAAATAACTCAAGTCCACACAAGTACCATCCCAACACTCGACAGCATAGAGCTAAGGTCTTAACGCACCTGCATAGATGTTGCACAGCCAGACAGCTGCCAGCACCTCTTCCTGTTTCAATTTAGAGGAGAGACATGAACACTAAGCATTCCACATTGCCACATTTCCTCCAAAGTGTGAAGCACCGTACAGAAACTGTCAAACTCAGCTCTGCAGGGCTCAGAGTAACCGAGTAACCCATAAATGGGTTCTGCATGCTGCGGGAGACAATGATTAAATGCAGAAGATAAAGCTGCAGTACGAAAGCAACAAATTACTGTGAACAACACTGTTTGCATTTGAAGCTGTCAATCTAGGGTATTTTTAGATGGGAAGAATAGCCAAACTCTGAAAACCTAAAGTTGCTTCTTATTAGAGCATAAACCCGGTACTCAATGGGTAAGGACTGCATATGTGGACAATATCAACTAAATGCTATTCATAAAAGTAGGTTTTTATTTCCTTCTCTATTCACTTTTTAATTTCTACATGTGCAGTATCTGTTGCCAATGTGTGTACACAGAAATACATATGCATGTGGTTTATAAAACAATATGGAAGTGACAGAATCTGGAAAGTTGTCTTAAAGTCACTCCTGTGCACAGAAGCATTTGAGTGACAGAATTAGACACTAAAGCAGCATGTGGGTAGGGTGTTTAGTATTCCCACATTGCATTGTCTCTCTCGCCCCCTCCCACTCTGTGTAGGAGGGTACATACACATGGATCTGTGGGTATGAGAGTCAGAGGGGGATGTTGAGTATCTTCCTCTACTGTTCTCCACCTTATTCCTTATAGACAGGATTTATAACTAAACAAATGTTTGCCGTTTCTGCTAGACTGGCTGCTAGTGAACTCCTAAGATTTGCCTGTCTCAGTCCTCTAAGACTGTGGTTTTTATGCAAGTACTAGGGTTCTAACTCAGGAGACCATGCTTGCACAGTCAGCTCTCTCAGCCACTAAGCCATCTCCTCAGCCTCAAATTGTATTGTCTTTAAATACAGTTATCAATTGGCAGGTATATCTACTCATAAAAAAGATAGATAGATAGATAGATAGATAGAGAGAGATAGATAGATAGATAGATAGAAAGAGACAAGGAAATGTTGACTGATCCTCAGAGCTTTAATTTGTTTAAAGAAAGCACATTATGAAGTTGGAGTAGGAGGCAATAAGGATGAAGTAAAGCATTTACTTTAAAATATTGGCATTTGAGAGAATGAGTTCTGTTCATTCTATTGCAAAGATGTTCTAATGTTTGCTGCACTCTGCCTTCAGAGTTCTCAGTGGTGTTGGGCTAATGGCTATCTCAAATTGATGCTGTTCCATCAAGTCAAGCAGAGAACAATTCAGTAACTTCTCTGCAGCCAGGGAGACTCAGACAGTAATGTGTGATTTTTCAGTCATTGCTCTGTGGTCAGGGAGACTCAGACAATAATGTGTGATTTTTTCAGTCATTGCTCTGTGTTCAGGGAGACTCAGACAGTAATGTGTGTTTTACACAATACCACTGTTTACATCAAACGGTAGCTGACATTTTCACAAAGCAATAGACCACTGGTGCTTCAGAGTTTGTCTACTTAACCAAAATAAAGAAAACATTTATAAAAACACCTGGGTAATCCCAATAAAATGTTTGCAAATCACAGAAAATGCTGCTTTTTTTTTTTATCATTGGTTAGACATGCAGGTATGGGCACATCAGAAAATACTTTGAAGTGCTTCATTAAAATATTTTTATGAAAGAAGTAGACTGATACATAGACAGGTCTTAGAGTGCATCAGTTAAATAGGGGTTCTATTGCATACCTTCAAACTATTAAAATATTGAATTATGAAACAGAATTTCACCAAAAATGTGGAATGGATTATTATAATTACATTAAGAGAAGACTGTTTAATTTAATCAGGAATATCTTCTTAGGTTTTAATTTTAAATAACTATTAATTAATTAATTAATTAAGTGTGTGTGCGCATGCGTGTGCGTGTGCGTGCGTGCGTGCGTGCGTGCGTGTGTGTGTGTGTGTGTGTGTGTGTGTGTGTGTACAACACCACCATGTGTGGAGGAAAGAGGACAACTTTCTGGGATCAGTTTGGCTTTCTCTTCTCACCATATGGATTCTAGGAATCAAACTAAGGTCACCAATTTTGGTAGCAAATGCATTTACCAGCAGAGCCATCCCAATAACCCAAACAGGTTTTTTCTTTTAATATCAATAATATTGCTGTTTAGAGAGCTGTAATAGAATATTATTTTAAGATGTGTTATGTTTGTTTATGATATGGAATATTTGTTTAATGATGTAAAGATGTGCTGCATTCCTTTATGTTGCATTTGTTTAACTCTGTGAAGCTGTGTTACTGTGCCTGTCTAAAACATCAGATTGGTCTAATAAAGAGCTGAATGGTCAACAGCTTAGCAAAAAAGGATAGGTGGGGCTGGCAGGCAGAGAGAATAAATGGGAGGAGAAATCTGGGAAGAAAAGATTGGGGAGCAGGAAAAGAAGGAAAAGAAGACATCAGGGGCCAGCCACCCAGCTACACAGCAAGCCACAGAGTAAGAAGTAAAGAAAGATATACAGAAATAGAGTTTTGTCCAGAGGCAAAAACATAGACATGACATTTTAGGTTAAGAGAAGCTGGCTAGAAATAAGCCAAGCTAAAGACAGGCATTTATAAGTAGTAATAAGTCTCTATGTGTATTTATTTCAGAGCTGGGGGGTGGGCCCTCAGAGAGTAAAATGATAAAAACAAACAAACAAACAACTACAGAGAGCAAATAAGAAACATAGATTTTTTTTAAAGGTCTTATATTGAGTTTATTCTTTGATATTTTCATACATGTATAAAATGCATTCTGGTTATTATAATCACCCCAGAATCTTCCCCCTACTTTTGTTATCCCCTCCCTCCTACAAGTCCCCTGCCATATTCTTGATTTTGTTGTTGTTTTGAGATCTGCTGAATTTAACCAAGATCATCTGTGTGACCATATGTTTGCAACCATTTGCTAGATCTTGGTGTGCTCCTCACTGGGGACACAACTGAAGAAAATGAATGCCCTTCTCCCCCAGAACTCATCAGAAGCTAATAGTTCATCAGAGAAGGGAAGGACCAATCACCCATTACCCTCTTTCTGTTGTATTTCAATATATTTCATTCCAGATAATTGAGTTATAGGTCTTTAAGGGCCATCATCTAATAATTTATTGGGAATATTCTGTCACAACATTATTTTAAATAGTGAACTATAATTCATTTTATCTGTCTTCTGTGGTTGACCATTTATATCACTCCCACTTCTTTATAATTAATCAGCATTAATAACAATAATTTATAAAGAGATGCATCTTAAAGGCAAAACATTGTATACATCTCTATCTCCACAAGATTATTTCCAAAAGGTCACATTATTAAATCAAAAGTTATGCAATTCTAACCCTGTGTTAAAACATTTTAAAGTATAGACGCAATGTATCATCATGTTTCTCTAAAAGAAAAGTCTGTTCCCCTTTTTCCCCTCACCCCAACTCACAGCCCACCCTTCTATGTAAACATTGGTAACAACCTCTTGTTTATTTCAGAAATGGTTGAAGTACAGAAAGTCCAGGAAGCACATTCCATCTGAGGTGCCTGTCCCAGACAGTGCTTAGCCTCAGTGAGTACGTTTTGTTTTTACTTCAATCACGTTAATGGCCTTATTAGATTTAATATCTCATTAGAACACAGACAATGAAACAGCCTAGTCATGATGGAAAGGATGTATTCAACTTTTGTCATTACAACAACGTAGCATTCTAGTGTGTACATTTTGAAAAGTTTTAGAAGTGTATAATTAGCAAGGAATTTTCCAAGAAATGGGATAAAAGCCTTTTAACTTTCTTAGCTATTACCATGTTGCCTTCTAATAGTTGTTTACATTCTAACAACCCGTGGGACAGTGCATATTATACCAATGTTTAATTCCTGCCACACTGAAGGCTAAGGAAATCTATTATTTTGATATTTTAATTTGCATTTCTTTAATTACAAATGAGATAAACTACTTATTCATCTCCTACCTCAAATTTTAAAATCCAGTTAAATTACCTCCTGATACTAAAGTGCAGGGGAAAATCTTGCCCTTGTTATTTTCTAAGAAACTAATATGTTTCCTGAGATTTCTTATGACTTATATATGGCATTTTCATATTACATTTTTCTTGTAGACAACATTCTAAGACCTGAGTGAGATCTGCTTGTTTTATCAGTGTTAAAGCACATCAAACTGTTTACATATCTGTGATAGTTTGCCAGGAGAATTGTCGAACATAATTGATAATTGTTAAACACATCTTTCCTACCCCAAGGCAAACTGGTATGCATGCTCATTGATATCTGCCAAAAAGTCAAAGCAACTTTGAATGTAATGAGGCACAAACAAACTACTCACTGGTAGACAACCCTACATAGCTAGTTAATTCTGATTTTTTAAAAAATCTTTAAAACATAAGGTAATACTCAAAATCATATTTTAGGAGCCATCAAGATGGCTCAGCTAATGATAACAGGAGTTTGTCCCTGTAACACACATGGTGGAAGGAAAGAACCAACTCCTATAAGTTGTCCTCTGATTTCCTCAACACACTATGGCTTTTGAGTGACCCCCCCAAAAATGAATAAACACATAAACATATCATACTTTGAATTGTCAGAATATACCCCAAACTGTTAACAATAATTTTTGTTGAATAGTAGAATTGTAGATTACTAAATAATTTTGATATCTCTATGGGAATGCTAAAAAAAAATCAATGTCAAATACTTTGTACATGAACTTGCTACCCATTAAAGAAAACATTGGGAATATTTTTAAAAGTACTTATTTTAGTAATTCATTCATAAAAACATTCTGAATGTTTTGTGTGAAGCTATGACTATGCTAGAAGCCAAAAATGAGACACAGAACTAGCTCTCTGAGAACCCACAATGTTAGCTCTTTGTAGAAAACTGGTTAGCAATGGAAAACAAGAAAGAATAAAATGCTGATTGAAATGTGTGAGCCATGACCTTAATAACTTTAGGTCTTCATTTCTATTGTAATATGGTGGACTGTAGAAACAGTAAATCAGAACTTTACACACTTAGGGATCTCAGGATACTTTTACAGCACTAAACAATACTGAGGATGGAAAGAGCTGTTCTTAATCTGGGTTGTTTATATTAATTAATCTTTACTATATCAGTAATTCATGCTAATCAATTTTCAAATACTTATTTACAATGAATAAGCCTATTAGGAGCTGGAGAGATGGTTAAGTGGTTAAAAGCACTTGCTCCTCCTTGCAGAGGACCTGAGTTCAGTGCTCAGCACCCATATCAGGCAGTTCACAATTGCCTGTAACTTCATCTCTGTGGATCCCAACACCCTCTAGGGCCACCAGATGTAACATAATACACAATTACACAAAGATAAAATTTTAAAAACAAAAAATTAAAAATGAATAAGCCTATTAACAGAGTTTTTTATTGAAAATAACAGTATTTTCCAAAAATATCACACAAAAAATTTAAGTGTAGCACTCAGAAACTTTTGTCCGTCTTTTCTTCTCTAGTACACAAAAACTAGCTAGACTCTTGCAGCTTCTACATGCATTCTGCAATGATATCACTGGTCATGTAGCTTCAAATCTCACTCTACTCACAGGAGGTCTTAAGGTGATATTTAAGGGAATACAGCAAAATAAGATCTGACAAGAAAACCTCAGTGAAGAACTTTTTCTCCCAATTTTAGTCTCTGGAAATTTGCCATTTCCACAAATTCAGACTATCTGGAAGGACAGTCTGAATTTGGGGAATGAAAAGTTAAACCTAATTCTTAAGACTCTGAAGTAATTTTAGCCATAAGTATCATTCTAACATTAGATTGCATGAATAACCAAACTTTGAGGCATTTTTAAGAACTCATAGTTTTCTTAAACAATTTTTATTTATTTCAATCAGACTGATACTATTTTATATTTTAGATATGTTACAAATCTCTAACTTGATGATAATTAAGATTTTATATATAAATATATAATATATACACTACATATGTGTATATACATGTATATATATGGTAGAGTGTGTTAAAAGTAGAAGACAAATTGTTAGCCTAATAACTAACTGAGTGATACAGATTTGTGCACAAAATTATTACTATATTAAGATTAACTTATAGTGTTTTTTGTCATTAAAAATTGAGATTTCTGAGTAGGAAACAAACCCAATGGTATAATATTTCTTCTGACATGTAATTAATATATAAAGTGATCAAAGGGATCCTCTGTTGTTCAGTGAAGTTTTCAGACATCAGTTAAATGTAAAACTATTCCCAATTTATTCTATCTCAACTCAAACCACAAACTATAGAAAAAGTCTAGAGTGACAACTACATAAGCCTTCATGCATGATAAAAATATATCCAGGTAACACACATATGATTAATTACAAATACTTTTGCATCATTCTGTACATGAGTTTATATCAGAACTGCTGATGTTTTCACAATTCAGGGAACTCATTAATCCTTGTTAGTGGTGTAAGTTCTGGTAAAATACTCCCTGAAAGAGTTTCCTAGGCCACACAGGAGAACAGAGAGTGGTAGAAAATATGCTATTATCCATTTCCCAACTGAAAAATATATTTGAAATAAATGTCAAAAGATAAAAATATTTTTCAAATTCTGTTTCATGGATATGTTGTGGTCTCTACAACCAAAATTATGCCTTGAAAAATAAATGCATCTTGAACATAAAGTTCATTTTCTGTCCCTATGCCTTAGGAGGAAAAGACCATTTGCATAGCGATAATCATTACAATGCATTTGTGGTTTGTTTTACCTATCAGTAAAATGGGGATAGAATGAATAGTGCCCAGCAATTTCAACAGGATTGTTTGAGGCTGAATAAAAGCATAAAAAGATTTTATCATAGTGCTTAGCCAAAACTATGTGGCCATCAGGTGAGAGCTGCAGGGATGATAATAAGGCTTCTCCTCCTAAAATGTATCTTGGAAACATGGACACACAGGTTTGAGCATGGCTGAGCGGACTGCAATATCAACAGGTTTTCTCCAACAATGTCTTTTCAAAAAGGCAACTTTGGACAACTGGCCAAGTACAGGAATATTAAAACCAAGTGTGGAATATATCATAAACCAAAATTAAATCAAGAACTAAAGATTAAATACAAACCAGCCAGATTCTACAGTTTTTAGAAGATAAATAGGAGAATGCTTTAAGAACATAACGTAAGAGATTTTCTTTTATACACTGTGAGAAGTCTTAACTATTAAGAGTCATTAAATTTGATCACCATAATAGAAAGCCCTCCAACATCAAACATACATGCATGTGCACCCATGGACATGCACACACACCCCACAACCTACAGAGATGGTTTAGTGTATTCATTTTTAGGACTGACCATTTTGGATTGGATAACATATCAGGGGTCTTGACCCCAAGAAGATTGATTTTTCTCTCTCAGCAGCCACTGATTCCCTATAGCTCTTCATCTAAGAGTAGAGCCTTGTGAAAATTTCTCTACCACATTGGCCTTTTGACTATAGAGGTTTCGTAAACCAATATAATTTCTAACTGTATTATAAATACTTGTCCTTATATCCACAGATAAATGTAGCTCTCATCCCTCATCAAAGAAGTTTCTTTTTACAGTAGATAGTGTATTACTGAGATCTACAACTATTCAAACCAATGAGAGTAAGTGATCACAGGGTGTCCAACCCCAATCAGTACATCTTCTATGAAACCTCTACACCTAATGCTTAAGGAATATTGTGGAAGAGAGTGCAGAAAGATTGTAATAGGTAGAGGTTTGTCTAGACCAGGACACCTGCTGATAATGTCTACTAGACAGGATAGGGATAGTGCACCTATGAAATCTCAACAATAGGGTTGCCCATACAAGGTCTGTGTAACATCATCAACAAATAGTTCTTCTTGATATTGCCTTCTGGGTTGAATAATGAAGAATGTAGAAAAAAAATGGCTTTAAGATGTCCCAGTTTTATGAAAGGGTTTCAGCTATTAATGTCTAAAGGATCTTAACATTTACCTTTTCATATTTTCCTTTATTTTACTATTTCAGCAGCCTAAGAAAATACTGGTTAAAGCACCCAATTAGGAATTGGGGAAGCAATTGTGTCTGTTGGCCATTTATTATTCTTTCTTTCCTTTTTCTTATCCTTTTTTACTTTTGAATAGTTATTCTCAAATCTCACTAGATGTGTCAAGCACGGTTCAGAGCTGGTTCAGGAATTGCAATGAGACCAAAAAAAAAAAAAAAAAAAAAAAAAAACCTGACACATGGCCTCAAAGACTCAGAACCACTTATAGCAGATATGCTGACACTTCCAGGAGGATTTCTTGATTTTCTTATGAAGTATTTAATATTAAAATACTAAATAATAAGTGTATTCATGAGGCAGGAAAATCCAAGGACACTCAGATTACATTTTAATAGAGAAATGCATGGTGTTACATAAAAAATAAAGAATTAACTTAACGTTTGTTCACTTTTTTTTTTTACTTTTTAAGAAAAGATTCATTTTTGTTGTAACTGTGTATGTGTGTGTGGGGAGTGTCTGTGCATATGTGATTTGAGGTACCCACAGAAAACAGAAGAGGCCATAGGATCTCCTGGAGCTGGAGTTACAGGCAATTGTGAGGCACCCAATGTGACAGTGGGAACCAAATTTTGGTCCTCTGCAAGAGCAATGTGGACACTTATCCACTTAGCCGTCTCTCCAACATGCCTCCCTGCGTTTTATAGTTTATAGTGTTTTGAGATAGGATCTACAAGGTTGCTCTCAGGCTGAGTCCTGGGATGGCATTGAATATGTAGCTTCTCAAGAGCCAAGAATATAAGTCTCCATGCCTAGCTATTGCCTGTCCTTTATTTATTCATCCATTTAATGATTTGTTTATTTACATTTTTAGGAGTGGGGTTGAGGCAGGGTCTCACTATGTAGCTCTGTCTACCCTAGAACTGACTATGAAGACCAAGCTAACCAAGCTGACCTTGAACTCACAGCAATTCATCTGCCTCAGTCCCATAATTGTTGGGATTAAAGGCATGCACCACTACATCTGGCTCCATTTTTCTTTATTAGGGTTGATTTTTTTTATCTATGTAATGTTTTGCCTGAATGTATGTAAGTGCATCATGTGTGTGCATGTGTACAGTGCTCATGGAGGCCAGAAAAGGGAGTTGAATCTCTTAGAGCTGGAGTTACAGAAAGTTTTAAGCAGTTATATGTGTGCTAGGAGTCAAACCCTAGTCCTCTGCAAGAGCAACAAATGCTTTTAACCACTGAGTCATCTTTCCAGGTCCTCACTCTGTCTTTTTTTTCCTAAGTGATCTCCTAACTTTTGCAGATCCTCAAAAGCTTCCAGGACCACTACCACCATTCCGTATCACACAGAAATTAAGAGTCATTGATAATATGACAAAGCACAGCACAAAGCAACATATCATCATAAAGAAATGTATAAAACTCCTGCAGCAAGCTTAAATACAAGCCACAACGGATATGTATTCTTACAGTTCATTTTATTTGCATACCATTTTTTTTCACACAAATAACGCATAATGAATCTAAGGGGTTGAGGCAGACCTGGATTCAAATTTGATCCTACCACTACCATCTGATGTGGTGATATTTTATTTGTGCGTTAATAAATAAAGCTCACCTGGAAATCAGAGGAAATAGCAAGCCATTTTAAGTAAACAAAGAAGTCAGGCAGCGGTAGCACACACCCTCAATCCTATCATTTAGCAGGCAGGATCTCTGTGTGTTCAAAGCCACACTAGAAACAGAGCCCGTTGTGGTGGCACATGCCTTAATTCTACAGCAAGGCATATAGACATGGGTAGACAGGAAGTAACTCGCATTTGGAAGCTGCCAAGTTGGTGAGATAAAGTTAGCTGTGGCTTTCTCTATTTCCCTGATCTCTCAGGTTTTCACCCCTATATTGGACTCCGTGTTTTTTATTTAATAAGATCATTTAGAAATTCATCTACAATTGGTGCCCATGTGGCAAGAATTCATTAAAAAGCCGTTTGTGTGCTTACAGGGCCCCTGGCTCAAGCCCAGTGGTACAGCTCAGGCTGGAGCACGTGGCTGGAGTCTCTGGCTTTCTCCTTGTGGGTGATGGGCTTTCTCTCTCTCTCTCTCTCTCTCTCTCTCTCTCCTCTCTCTCTCTCTCTCTCTCCTCTCTCTCTCTCTCTCTCTCTCTCTCTTGATTCCCATCTTGGACTGCCACCACAGTAGGTAGCTGCTTTGAAATTCCCTCGGACTTCTACTGTTCTATGCAGTCAACAGACTTAGTAAATCAATTAAGATATTGGGTTTTGGGTTTGAGATAATTGTCATTGTTTAGGATGGTTGGTTACAAGCTGTTATTGTTAATGGTCAGGAAAAGAAAAGTCTTTTCTTTTTAGAAAAGACTAAAGAAAGGATATTAGATTTAAAGTTCTTATTTAAAAAAAGAAAAAAGATACAGAAATGATAGAATAAAGGGTAGATTATTGAATCTAATCTGAAAAGAAAAAAGAGAGGTTATAGATATGATATAGATAAAATGTAGATTATTGAATATACTTTTAAAAGGCAACTACTAGTTTTAAGTATTTTACATTTAATTGGATTTTTGTATATTGTAAACAAATTATATATATTGATACAAATTTGAAATTGATTTTGTTAGAAAATGCTGTACGAATATTTCTAATCTTGTTCAAGATATTATATCTATACAGTTCATTTACCAATATAATGCAATTTGCTGATCCTTGAATGTTATTATTACCAACTATTAGGATATAAAGAAATGAAAGTTAGTCTTTAGACATTACAATCAGACTTATAGTCACAATAGATATGTTCTCAAGGCCAAGCAGAGATATATTTTAAATAGACAAATCATCTTTACACCCTTAAGAGATCTACAAAATATGGCATTTAAAATGTTTTAATAACATAGATTTTTTTTCTTTTTTTTATGACTATGAGACATGTCTGCTCCTGGCAACACCAAGCTACTTCAGAGAAGACATGGGCATTGAAGAAACTGCATATGGAGTTAACTTTCATTGTGGCAAAAGTTAGCCACTGGACAACAAAGTACCCTCGTATTGACTGCTGACAGTATGCTATCCAAAATGGACAAACAGGACAGAAAACAAAGGACTACCAATCCTTGCCAAGACAAGTGTGGTTGCAGCTTTGGCAATAGGCATCTTCTGAGGCCAGGACAATATGGCACCATCAATAAAGTGGTTTGCAATCCAAAAAAGGTACAGTGCTGTAGCTGAAGTTTTCCTGGTTCTGCCTGGCCCATGATTAGGACAAATCTCTCCACTAGCATCCCCCAAATAAACATACAGAGACTTATATTACTTATAAACTGTATGACCATGGCAGGCTTCTTGCTCTCTGTTTTTATATCTTAAATTAACCATTTCTATAAAGCTATACCTTGCCATGTGGCTTGTGGCTTACCAGTATCTTACATCATGCTTCTTCTCATGGTGGCTGGCTACTTCTCCTCAACTCAGCCTTCTTCCACCCAGCATTCTCCTCTCTCCTTGTCCCGCCTACACTATCCTTCCTGCCTGGCTACTGGCCAATCAGCGTTTTATTTATCAATCAATCATAGCAACATATATTCACAGCATAAAGGGTATCCCACAGCACAGTGCCCCTTTCTTTGAAGGCAGCTAAACAGGCTGTGGACTGATGGCTTCTGGTGTGCAGTGGAACAGTAGCTGAAACAGTTATTCTTGAAGGTGTAACTAGGCTGACAGAATTTAACCTCTCAGTGGTAGACTGGCATTTAATAAAAGAGATGAAGCCACCCATAAGCCAAGAAGAATGGGATGTGGAGAAGAATAGGATGCTGAGATGAAGCCACCCACAAACCAAGAAGAATGGGAAGCTGAATTCCAAAAACAGTAGCAATTTTCAGAATTGAAAATCCTGAATCATGACAGGACACTGGTGAATTCAGATTAATCTGATACACGGAATACTCACACTGAATGTGAAGTCAAGCCATGGGACTTGTGTGCATACTACTTCACAAATGAGTCTGTCAGATGTGCTAAATCTGTAGGCTGAAGATGATGCCCCAATGTGCAGAGAAACCTCAGGTGACTGTCCAGGAAGCTGGCTGTTTCTGTCATAACTCATTTTTTTGGAAGTCACTTGTTTACACTTCCTGTTTTACTAGGTAATATTATTTCCTTCTCAGGTCTCTAAGGGAGTTGAAGATAGTTATAGTTACAGTTTTCCTTGTTAAGAAATTCAGAAAAGAAACTCACTAAGAGGTGTTAAGTGCACAAGTTTGATAGACATCATAAGATAGTTTTCTGTTGGTAATGTAAGTTAGGATAGAAAGTGAAGTAGGTACATTTTGAACTCACCAAAATAGAATAGCTAATGGAATATTTTCTCTGAATTTGTCAAATGCAAATGGACTAGACATTATTGATATATTTATTGCTTGCATATATTGTATATAGTTATTATATTTATTGTATAGAGTTTTTCTTATATTAGAAATAACAAGCCATTTTAAATAAACAAAGAAGTCAAGCAATGGTAGCACATGCCCTTAATCGTATCATTTTGCAGGCAGCATCTCTGTGTGTTCAAGGCCACAATGGAAACAGAGCCAGGTGTGTTGGCACATGCCTTAATTCCACAGCAAGGCATATAGATGTGGGCAGACCGGAAGGAACTTGAATTTGGAAGCTGCCAAGTTGGAGAGGTAAGGTTAGCTGTGGCTTTCCCTATTTCCCTGATCTTTCTCTAAGGCTTTCACCCCTCTATTTGGCTCCATGTTTTTAATTTAATAAGACCATTTAGAAATTCGTCTACAATCTGACTTTGGGTGAATTACTTTACATTACTACATTACTACTAACAGTTAACAGCTACAGGGCGGGGAAGTGATGGCCCTAATTAAGGTTTTTAACAGTATTGTAATTGTCACAAATACAATCTCCTAACTATGTAGACAAAATGATAAGGAGCTTGGGAAAATATATGACTGTCAGAAGTGCAAAATAAATGTGAACTATGAGCAACAACAACACACACACACACACACACACACACACACACACTTGCAAAAAAAGTAAATCTTTTAGACACAATCTTTAAGCTTGTCTCATATATTACAGACTTCTAGAGAGGTAGACAGTTCAAATAACACTCAGAAATGTTTCAAAAATAGTGAGGAGTGATTAGGGATGAAACCTAATTTTTATTCTTTCCCTTGTCCAGCCTTTAATCCACTTGGTCTCATTAAACTGCCTGCAATGGAGATAAAGATGGCTTTGCATTGCAAAACAGTCATGTCATCCCCCAAGGTGAGATCTGTTCACCTTCTCACTTCTCACATATGCTTTGAGTCAGACCCTCTTTCCATTCTGCTACTTATAAAGTTAATGAGGGATCATATTAATAACCCACTTCTGGTCAAATTTACATTTCTAGATACCAAACACATGAAAAACAAAACTCATACAAACATGATTGTTAAAAAGGATGCAAGGAGTCCCTCTGACCAAGTCTGATGAAAGCAAGAGGCACGATCAACCCAGATCTGTAACTTTTCCTTCATTTTTATTGCAGTATGCTGAGAGAGAAAATAATCATCAGTCCCAGCAACTGAATGTAGGAAACTATTTATGGTGAGTCATTAGAGGAAGGTTCCATTTGATTCCCTGCTGCAAGGGCTCCCTCGCTGCCTCCAGGGGAAATAGGGCCCTTACTGGTGAGCCATATTTTTAGTGCATTTGCATTTTCCATTGGGTAATATTTTCATTGGAATTATTTTCTCTTGATTGCACAATGTCTGCTAGAAATGAGAAAATAAAACCCCTTTCCCAGTCAATACCTAGATCATAAGTACCTAGTGAATAGCTCATCACAGAATCACAGAAAAGAAAAAAAATATGCTTGGAGGATGCTGGGCAAGGAGGGAATTTAGAGACAATTTAAGTCAATGTCATTTCTTACCATAATTTTCATAGGGTTTTGTAGTTGTATAACTGGATTGGCTGGTTAGTTTTACACTCATTCTGTACTCGGTGATGTAACTATTTCCTGCCCCTTATATACATGGGAAAAAAGAAGAGTTCTACACATATAGTATCAGACTCTTTCCTAGGAAATTAAGATTTAGGGTAGATATATAGCATCCTCGGGGTCAAATAACTATTTAGTGATGCCATGGGGATTTTAACCTAGAATAATTAACTCTGGAGTCTGCAAACACAACAAGCATTCCAAGGACAGACTTCAGCCCCACAAGGATCAGCAGAAGAGATGAACAAGCTCTTGTTTTCCACCTGCAACCCTGCCTTCTTATTTTTCATATCTTCTTGTCTCCAAGTAGAGACTCAACTTAATGGAGCAGAGCCACAAAAGTACCCAGTGGCATGGGCTGGGTGGACTACAGAACTCTGTGATTCCAAGTGGTTCCTCAGGATCAATTTACCGGGGACTCTGCAAGTCATTTAAACTAAACGGGCTGTCCCCACTGTTAAAGGGACCCACTACTTCAGGGGAAGCACACACCTAGGTATCCTTCCTACGATTCTCATGTCTCTACCTCATTTCCTGTTGCTGAGTTTCATCTTTTGTTCAACCTCTGAATTATTTTCAGATTCAGCATCTTCAACCTTGTTCTTTTCTTGTCTCAGCAGTGGGTACCAGCCCATGACTTTAACTATCAAGGACAATTAATGTTCCTCCTTTCACCTTTAACATGAACTTTCTTTCGAGTTTTAGACCCAAGAATCCCCTTCTTAAAGTCACACAATCCTTAATTGACTCTAATAGCAAGTGTATCATCCCTTCCACTCACCCCTCCCTTCTCTCCTCTTCCACCCTTGATTACCTAATGTCCATGACCCACCACTTCATCAGTGCACAAGTCTCCTAGACTTTTACCTCCTGTCATGGAAAGTTCCATATTCTGCTCTCAGTCTCTACAGCTTCATCCCCTGAGGTGAAGAGCTGTGGCAATGGATTTCCTGGTCCATTTCAAGCCATCTTCTGCTCAGCCTTAATATTTCTAAGCATAAACTAATTACATTCCTTTCCTGTTTAAAATCTTTGGTGCAGTTTGAGTAGGGAAGAGAAAAAACCCCACATGTTCTCTGTCTCATGACCCACAGGACATCCATGATCTGATCGTGCATAAACATTCTAGCTCTTGTCTCTTGTTCCCATCTGATATTTTCCATTCTTGAAACCCCCAGCTGCATGGAGTTTCCCAATTGTGCAAAGCTAGCTTATGTGTTCAACTTTTGCCTGTGCTAGGTCCTCTTAAGAAAAATCTCCCACACACACTTCTTCCTGGCATCTTGCAGAATTCCTCATCAGCTTTTAAAACAAGCCTCACATCACTCCCCGCTGCACCCCCCCCCCCACCACACATACACACCCTACTCTGGGTGGTTTTTGTTCCTAAAATAACTTATTCCTGGCACATCTTTGTTCTGGGGCACTCATAATTCCCACAATGTATGAGGATTATTCTTATACACATATATGCATGTATGTGTGTGTATTCATATGCACATATATGTGTATGAATAATTCCCACACGTTGTGGGAATTTCAGACATGAGTCTATAATGTCTGTTTACATCTAGACAGCAAGTGCTGTTAAGTATAAAATGCATAGCCCTTTCTAAAGGTTGAATTTACTCAAATGATACTAATGCCCATTTGTTCCACAAAACTTCATATCTTATTTCATGTTTTATGAACACATGGAGATACAACACAAATTCACCTGTATTCTGCATAACAGCCTTTAAATGATACATGTATCTGTATCTGTAATGTGCATGTGTGGATGGAATGATGCTTGTTGATACACATGACCCTTAAATGTCATGTCAGCCCCCTTACATCTGATTTATATTCACTTAGATATTTACCAGCTCATTCAGACAGCACATGCAGGTGTAACACTTTTAGCAGTTGTTCTTAGACTGTTCGTGAATCAATAGCAGAAGCCTTGCTGGCAAGCTTGTTAGAAATATCAGTTCTTAAGCTCCCTGATCTACTAAATAGGAAACTCCTAAGAGGGACATAGTGCCACCAATCTGTGACTTAACAGGTCCTACAGGTGTGTCTGATAAGAGCTCAAGTTTAAGGCTGTCTCATGTACATGTTGTGCACCCTCATTTAGATGCTTTCTCTCCCACCATGTCCTTACCCAGGTATCGGATACACACATGAAATTATTGGTTTGAAATTACTGGTTTTCACTGTCAACTTGATACACTCTAGAATCACCCAGGAAGGGAGTCTTTGTGAGGGGCTTCCACATCAACTTGGCCTATATATATGTCTGTCATGGATATTCGTGCATATGTTAATTTGAAGTGAGACTACTCACCCACTGTGAGTGGTGCCATTCCCTAAACAGGGATTCCTGAACCTTATACAAGTAGAGAAAGTGAGCTGACAGTAAGCAAGCAAGCATTCAATGCTCTCTATTTCAGATTATGGATGTGATATTCATAACTCCCCCACCTTTTTGTCACAGGCTCTTCCCTGATATAATGGATGATAACATGGAACTATGTACTGAAATAAATCCTTTCTTCTCTGAGTTGCTTTTGATGGGATATTTTATCAAAGGAACAGGAGAAAATTAAGCCAACATATTTATTAAAATGTTATATGTTAACTTTTTAAAAGTCATATTCAGGAAGATGACAAAGGGTTCCAGTACACATGAATAAACAGTACATGTGCTTATTCAGATGTTATACCTGAGATATAACAAACCTTTACTACAAAACACACATGCCTTCAGAAATAATGTTAATATTCACTGTGTTGCTAACAATGCATACTTCAATTGTGTACTTACTCAATTGGGAAAGACCCTTTTTCACAGGATACACATGCACATAGAAATGTTATACCACAGCACTCTGATGGTCTGGGGACCAAATCAGATCAAAATTCTTCATGTACATGGGATCATTAAATTGTATATTCATTCATTCACATACCAACTTCTACATGCAGTATGCATTGCTATCAAACCTAAATAAGAGATTATGGAATAACTACTCTTCTGGTCATTTCCCTGTTTTGGCTATGATATTGTTCTTCAGAAAGCCAGCTTGGTCCTTCCTCTCTGGCACCCATATTCTTTCCTGATTCTGGTAGCATGCCACTACCTTTATACAATGTGGCTAGCCCAGTTGCTGCCCTATTGCATGTTGCGATGTTTAGGTTAGCTCAAGTATACCAGTGTTATCACAGAATTTATATCAGTTTTCCATATTCAGATATTCTCGTGTATTTGAAGAAAACTGTTCCAGCAAGCATTAGCCTTTCTCTGAGTTTAAAAATGATTTTAGATGCATCTGTCATCTTTGGCAACATAGTCACAAAATTACTAGGCATTTCATGTTCATTCAGTTCAGGGAAGATTTTGATTGGTTCTACTTCATAATTGTACAATTGCCTGACCACAATCAATAAGGAAGGCTTGTGTAGTAATACTGAGCCACCCTCAAAAGCAAAGAGTATTGATTGAATACTTATTATGAACTCAAACTCCTTTGTGGCTCAGAAACTCTTTTCTGCTCATCTCAAGAGTTCCCTCCTCCAACTGGCATAAAAAAGCTTGGTATTAGGCATCATACTGACACCAACTTGAGTCTTGCTTCACCACTTACTGACCTGTGTACTTGAAAATAGTATTTAATATTTCAGAGGTAGTCCTCATCTGTAGAAGACAGATAATGATATTTATCTTGCAGTTTCTGTGTGAAAGCTATACAGAATAAAATTTTTTAAAAAAGCTTAGCTTTTAAAGAAGACTATAAGCTAAGTAAGTGCATAAATTATGCTTTTTTAACAATGAAACTATCATGGCAATGTCAGAGAAGGTCAGAACTGAGAAGCTAACTCCACATACACGGGAAAAAATATTATTAAAACTCAGGAGACATCTAAACCACAGACTTCAGAGGGAGGTTAGATATCTACCATTCAAGCAAATAATAAGTAATTAGTTCTTATGATTCTATCTATAGGTATTGTGGAGCTCCCAGAAGTAGCAGAGAGAAATTGGGAGATTCCCAATTAGCTCAGATGTTACTAAAATAAAATCTAGGGACAGAAATTAAGTCAGAAGTCCTATCCTATTGATTGAGGCATTTGATAAAAGAGGAGATATTGATCTTG
The DNA here is from genome assembly GCF_004664715.2 of Peromyscus leucopus. Taxonomy (NCBI): domain Eukaryota; kingdom Metazoa; phylum Chordata; class Mammalia; order Rodentia; family Cricetidae; genus Peromyscus; species Peromyscus leucopus. Next base: position 60,191,327 of record NC_051064.1, on the reverse strand, counting down.
AAAAACTGAGCACAAGAAAACAATCCCAGGATAGATAATTACAAGGATTATGAAAAGGATAAAGAGCTACACAAAAACCAACCATTGAATCGCTCTTGGGATACCTCACTCAGAATCAGATTAGCTAAAAATTCACCCACAACCCAGACTGATACCTATCAAACTTGATACTACCACTCACTGGAAAGAGAGTGGGGTTTTCTCATATTGTCTTGAGTACTAAGAGAGACTGAAGACTACCAGGAGGTCATTAGTGAGCTGGTGAAGTTAGAAAAATGGGAATGGGGATGTGGTTTGGCGAGAGAGGCCTATAGAGTTGACTTTAAATTTCTGTGACACTTGAGTCACAATTCAAGACATATGGACAAAAATAGTTTCCTGGCTGTATATAGTTGCTTTTAAATGAGATAACATACATGAAATAATTAGAAGAATTTGACCTAGGCTCCATAATTTATTATCTAATGTAATTTTCTAAAATATAAAACTATAAGGGAAAGGCTGGTCAATTCTGCTTGGGTTTTGGTGCAGTGGAGAAGTCTCAGAAGACTGGTGTATTTGAACAAACTTTTGGATATTTGGGAGAAATCTGGGTATTGAGTGAATGCTAGCAAATACAAAAACATACAGTTGGAGAAGAGAGGAACAGAAGATATTGTAGTGAATCAGAGAAAGCACAAACTACAGAGTGCTGGAGTTAAATCACCAAGGGCCTCAACTATCTTGGTTGAATGTTAATCCTAAGATTGTAAGTAACAGTGAGCCAGCGGAGGTCATTAAGCAGGCAGTGGCCTGAGCTGATTGTAATCCGGAATGCAATGAACTCTGACTACAAGGTGAACACTATTAGGCAGGAAGCTGGGCTGGAAAAGGGGTGTCCGGCTAGGTCAGTTTGTTGCAGTTTAGATGAAAGATGACGATCTGGATAAAGGAGAGCAGAAAGGATGGAGATGGGATTCAAGAATTAGAAATGATAGGATTTGGTGGTCACATGAACAAAAGGTTGGAAGAGAGTTACCAAGGTGAACTCTGTCACACTTTCAGAAAATTCCAGGTTTGATTTTTCTGTGCATGTGGGAGGAGAGGGGTGCACATGCACGTGTGTGTGGAGGGCAGAAGTCAACCTCCAGTGTCAATCTTCAGATGCAATCCACCTTGTTTGTAGAAACAGACTTTCTCATTGGCTTGAGACCCACTGATTTTGCTAGGCCAGCTGGCTAGCCCCAGGGATCTGTCTGTGTCCACCTTAGTGTCCCTAGCATTGTAAACACCTTCCAGCATGCCCCGATTTTTACATGGATGCCAGGGACCAAACCCAGTCCCTCATGCAAGCACAGCAAGAGTTTTCCCTCTATATAAAACTCAGATTTTAAGTTAGCTGTTGCAGTGGGTCGAGGAATAGTAAGTGGCTCCCCTGAGGAAGCAGAAAAGGAACACCAGGAAGGAGTCACAGAATCCTAGTCAGTTGTGTGTGCTGGAGCCTTGACTGCCTCATCTGGGATGATAAAGCAGCATAGATAATGTAGTAAAGAGAGATTCACTGGGTCCACTTCATTCAAGCAATGGAGATGAAGTAGCTGCTGTGGTGATGCACATCAATGTCAGCTGAATTGATGAATATGAATTCTAAAGCCAAAGCCCACAGACCTGGGGTCAAGTACAAAATTGGTTGGTGGTGGAGAATGTTTTCCAGTTGCATCAGAAGAGACTGGAAGCTAACTACTGCACAGGGCTGACATTCTAAAATTTCAAAGCTCCATTACAGATGCCACAACCAAAATATTCAGTAAAAAATGTCAGGGCTACATGTTAAGTGACCAGTCAATTGGGTGAATAAACGAATGAATAGATCTATCTGAAATATTAAATCTAGCTTTCAAGATCCCCCAGTGATTACATTACTGTTCACATTTTCCACACAGGCATGGTGATGGCATATTAATAACCACTGTGTTGATTAATGGATCATTGTTAACTTGGCAGGATGTTTTAGACATTGCCAGGCTTCCCTACTTACTGAGATCCTGTTCAATGTTTCTGCCTATCATTTGAATGCAAGCACAATTGTGATCTTCACCAAGTTAGGAAATCGTTCAGAACTGGTGGCTTCCCTTCCTGCCCTGTCCTCTGTGACCACAGGAGTCTTTGTGAGGAAAGTCAGAGGTCAGCTAGTTGCTTTGTAGCCTTTGAGAAGTGAACAGAAGGACAGAGAGGAAGGCAGAGAAGGAAAATGATTGAGGAAACGGAAGCAAGGCTTGGAGAAGGAAACAGAAAAGAGGAGGTAGGGAATGGAAAACAAAGGCAAAAGCGAGGAAAATGGGAGGAGGGGAAGGAGACAAGGGAGGAAAAGGTAGCAGCCAGGGAGAGTTGGGAGCAGACTGAATACAACCTCAAAAAGACTGCTGGGTAAGGAAACAGTCTCTAATAACGGCCATGATTGTAAGGAGTCATGGGAAGAGAGATAAACTCCATCCTATAGTACTACAGAGGACCAAAATGGGAAAAATGGAACAAATCATAAGACAGCTCATTTGCCAAACAATCAGAACTACTGAAATGAACTGACCTGTCCAGAACTATCAGTGACTAAAGTGTTCATAGGAAGTTATTCAGCCATTAGAGCTTACATCTGAAATGTCTCCCTAGATTGACATGTTGACTGCTTGTTCCTGGCTGGATTTTCTATTTAGAGAGATTGAGGGACTATTAGGGGGAGGGCGTGGCTAGCAGAATTCACTAACAGCATATTTTTTTGAAAGTTTTACTCTGTCTCTATTTCTGGTTGCACTAGCTGCTCATGCTTCCCCTGCAACTCCTGCCATGTTGTGAAAAACTACTCCAACACTTCCACAGCCAGGAATTTAGCTGTTCTGCCGTGTCTTCTCTCATGATGGACAGCAAACATGAGGCCAAATAAACCTTTCCAATTTTAAGTTGGTTTTTTTTTTTTCTGTTGGATATTTTGACACAGCAACACAGAAAATTAATCAATACACCAGCCAAGCCTTGGGACCGAAGCATGAACTCGAGCCTGGCATGGAGGCTGACCCAGATGAGATGCTTACAATCATTATGTCCAGGTTGAAGGTCAAAGTCAAATAAGATTTCGCTGGAGGAATGAGCCCTAAGCTGAAATTTGTAGGAGAAGTAAAGGCATAGGAACTCATTTCAAAAAGGAAAGAGAGAAGTGGGAGACATGGAAGAGGACGGAGATGGGAGAAAAGAAGGGAGGAAGGAGAGAGGAGAGGAGAGGAGAGGAGAGGAGAGGAGAGAGAGAGAGAGAGAGAGAGAGAGAGAGAGAGAGAGAGAGAGAGAGAGAGAGAAGGTCTTTGATCATACACTGAGGCCAGTGTACATGGAGCACAGTGGGAACAGAAGATGCTCAAGAGGTAGGCAGGGCTGGACCAAGAGAAGTCATTTCACCTGATAAAGGATTTAAACTACCATTCTTTATTTCCCTTGTTCACCAGTCTGTATTGAGAAGGTATTTGGTCACTTACCACTGAGGGACTAAAACATTGCAGAGGTTATACTAGGGAGAGTAAACAGGATAGATGTACCTCTTTCCTGTTCCTTGTGGAACACAGAGTCAAAAACAGAGAGCTGAAGACTACAACAAAAATCACAGTGCAGAAACAGGGAAGTGCTGATTTAAGGAAGTATAGGAATTTAATATATTCTGAAAGATGGAAACCAGTGGAGATATCTTAAAGGAAATGACATTTAAAATGAGACCTGAAAGAATAGTAGACCATAGCAAGGTAAAGGTCAAAATAAAAGGGATTCTCTCGTGTGGAAGAATAGGTATACGGATGCAGAGGTGGGGGGAGGAGACACATTGTGTTGAACAAAGATAGTTAAAAAAAAATCTGAAATGCAGAGTACAAGGAGATATACTAAGAGAAGAAGGTGGGGGTCATAGATACGCATCACAATGTGAATAGACACAGACAGAGTGCCATATAGAGGTTAGAGGGATGCTGCCACAACTCAGGGACGTGTGGGTCTGCCGGCACTAAAGGCCTAAAGAAAGATTTTTTCTCTATGAATGTCAGAGAGAGGGTGGCCCAGACAATACTTCATTTCTCCACTTCTAACCTCTAGGATGCAGGAAAAATGAATCTGTTATTCTCAACTACCCAGTGTGCAGTACAGTCTGAAACTAATATATCTTAACTTCACCTGCTCAGCCAGGCTTATACATATGTATCAAATACTTTTGAAATAGTAATTTGGCTCCATTTTTCCTAACATATACACCAATACAATAATGAGATTTTATAATAAACAGGGAGATTCACTGACGTAGACTCATAAGGATGGTTAAAATAGAAACAACTCAGGAGGAAAATAAGAAGTTATTTCACTAAATCACAGGCCCATAACCTAGAATATAATAGTCTATGTCAAATACTATTAATTTAGTGCTGTGGGATGTCTTTCTATATGCTGTGAATATATGCGGCTCCCATTGAATAATAAATAATGCTGTTTGGGCCTATGGCAAGAAAGCTTACAGCCAAGTAGGAAATCTAAGCAGAGATACAGAAAGAAGAAGGGTGGAGTCCAGAGAGATTCCAGGCTGCTGCCAAAGGAGTAACAAGATGCCAGCAGACGGTAACCTCACAGCCACATGGTAACATATAGATTAGTAGGAATGGGTTAATTTCTTTTATTAAGAAAATTTTTTCATTCATTTTACATACCAATCTAAGATCCCCCTCTTCCCTCCTCCCGCCTCCCTAGCCTCCCCCTCCACCCCATCCCCCACTCCCCCCACAAGAAGGCAAGGCCTCCCATGGGGAGGCACATCCAGTAGAGGCAAGTCCAAGCCCTTCCTCCTGCTTCAAGGCTGCACGAGGTGTCCCATCATAGGTAGTGGGCTCCAAAAAGCCCCCTCATGCACCAGGGATGGATTCTGATTCTACTGCCAGGGGTTCCCCCAAGTAGATCAAGCCACACAATTGTCTTGCCACGCAGAGGACCTAGTTCAGTCCCATGCAGGCTCCACAGCCATTGATCCAACTTTCATGAGTTCCTACTAGTTTGGTTTGGTCATCTCTGCAGGTTTCCCCATCATGATCCTGATGCACTTGCTCATATAATCCCTCCTCTCTCTCTCTTTGACTAGACTCCTGGAGCTCTGCCTGGTGTTAGGCTGCGGATCTCTGCATCTGCCTCCATCAGTCATTGGAGAAAAGATCTATGATGACAGTTAGGGTATTCACCATTCATCTGATCACTGGGACAAGCCAGTTCAGTTCAGGCACCCTCTCCACTATTTCTAGTAGTCCCCAAGGAATGGGTTGATTTAAGATGAGTTAGCTAGCTAGAAACTGAAGCCATGGGCCATACAGTTTGCAATTAATATAAGCCTCTGAGTGATTATCTTATAAGTGACTGCTGGACCATGGGCTGGGTGGGACCAAAGAAATTTCTGGCTACAATTAATGATAAAAAATTTTTCTCATCCTGTATTTTTATGTGAAATGTTACATTTGGTCCAATACTAGTTCAATTTTGTATTTTTTTAATCCCATCTTCTTTACTCTCTAGGTAAATTTTTAGACAATTTAACTTTTTGAATACTACTTTATCTGTAAAATGGAAAAAGTCTCTTATTTGGTCTCTAAGAAGATTGGACTAGATAATGAACAGAGTGAATATTATTAGAACAATGCCTGGTAGGCACTAAGTAGTCCATACATGTTACCTATCATTGTACCTTATCTCCTAAGATTAATATACTAGGAATCAGAGATCCATGATGGCTTATAGGAAAGAAGGTTCTCCAGAAGCATCCAATGCTCACCATTTGGATTTGCTTCAGGTATCAAAATATTTGTTTCCTTAGCTGAGTCCTAACACTCAGAGAACACTAATCTGCCTCAGCAAATCTGAGCAGCTCTTTGTGTTCATGCTATGATTTCCAGTGAAAAGATATAATTTTAGTATAAAGAAAATTTCTAGAAAGGGAAGAATAAAAGGCTACGCAGGTTAAAAATGTTTGATTACTGTAAGATAAATGACAGCTGAAATATGATTGCCAACCATTTCCCATTGTAACCTTTGTAATTTTCCCAAGGTTTTTTGCCCAATGAGAGTGATGAAAAAAAAAAATAGTCTTTTCACTCAGGGGGGTCAGCAATAGAAAGTTGTCCTGCTGGTTACTTAAGATGGTCAGGTACTGTCATCATAAAAATCAGTAGTTGCTCAAATTACAGAACAAAAATGCTGTGCCTTCAGGGGAAAATGAGAACATTTAAGTCATTTTCAACATTTATTATTTCAGTGTGACTAATTCATTTGCCTACCATACTGTCCTATGTAACTCCTACATGTGGGGACCTGACAGTAATTTTATTAGGAAAAATATTTTTATTAAAATTCTTCTCTTTTATATTTTTGGCATTTATATTATTTTACTCTCTATATAATGAGCGCAACATGATATTTTTATATATACCCACATTGACAAATCATTACCATAGTTAGGTAAATGGATGGACATCATCATCTCATATAGATGGAAAAGAGATTTCAGGGTCCCTTACCAAAATTCCTAACCGTCCCTCAAAGTCACCTTCTTTATCTGGATGTACCTATATATTCTTACAGAAATATCTTGAAGTGCTCTGCTTTCTCTAAATTCAGACAGTCATCATTATGTGTTTCAGCTCATCTACAACCAGGTCCTCTAACGTGTACGCAAAAAAATTTAAAAAAAAAAAGCTTAAGCGTGTTTCTTCACTCTGGGCATACACATCTGTGTTATTTGCTTTTTTTCCCTCTCCTCTTAATTTTTCACTTATAGGAGACGCAAGTGGGTAGGCATTGTTACTTATCAGTCTAATTTTATATTACAAGAATGACCAAGACCAAGAGATGGCTCCATTGGTAAACAGCTATGCAAGCATGAGAAGCAAAGATTCCCAGCACCCACATAAAAGCCATGCATTGTGGTGCATGTCTGGAATTCTGGCAAAATGGAGCTCACTGTCCAGCCACCCTAGCTCAATTAAATCAATGGACTCAAGGTTTAGAGGGACCCTGTGTCAAAGCGAAGGTAGAGAATGATTGATGAAAGCAACAGACATTGACCTCTGGCTGTCATAGGTACATGCATATTTGCAAGCATACCCACAAAAGCATGCACATAACACACACACACACACACACACACACACACACACGCACACGCACACGCACACGCGCACACGCACACATGCACACACGCATACACAAGCTCAGCTATTTAACTCATGGAAGAATGATTTGTTTCAAAGGGTGAGTAGACAGTTCTGGGAGTATTAATATCAAATAGCTACTCTCACTTTTGACATCAGACTGGACCTATTGTAGCCTGTGAGACCAGGTCCCAGGACTGCTCCAGGATTGCAAATTATTGCCTCAATTAGAGGGACTTAGAAAAAAATTCTGATTTATCTGAGAGTATAAGACTCATGCATGTAGTGATGATAGTTCTCTTTATTTTTCTCAAGCTTCTCTCTCCTCTCTCCTGTTCTGTCTCCCCCTATATACATCCACAGGAAAACAATGAAAAAAGTTACATCTGAGGGGAGTGAATAACCATGGCAATGCTCAGCGGCAAGTTTCAGAGGCTGAGGCTGGAGGCACAGTGGCCAGGGAGACAAGCTGCTGAGGAATTTGTGTAGGGAGTAGGTCTTTATCAGCCAGACTTTTAGCAAGCAGAGAACTGGCACCAAAGTTGCTCTGTGCCTGACCTTGGTTCTACAAATAAAAATTTAGGAATTTGTCCTTTGTATTTTCTGTGAAGGTTTAACTTAGGAGGCATTCGGCCTAGTTTGAATTTGCTCTGAGACCTAAAATCAGCTAATTGTATGTAGCTTGTCTTAGAACTGAGAAGTTGCTGTTTTCTTTATATCAATCTGAGTTATTGATATGAAGCAGGCTTCAGTGTCTTACAGTCCTCGTCGAACAATAGATCTAATTATGAAGCATATTTTATTCATCAAAATTATATAGCTTGAGAAGAAATCATCTTCCTGACCATCCATAGATAATATGTGTGTCCAGTAGATGGAATATATTCATGAGATAAACACACAGGCAGTGGGGGAAATATCCATGGCTGTTTTTAGGGAAGAAATGTAGTAGCACATGAGAAAAATTACAAACAGAAGCAAAACAGCATTTAGAGGCAGTGGCCCCATAAGCCTTGCTTGATGAGGTTCCTCAATCAGAGAGTTACTCATCTGGTGGATCAACTCTATGAATATCAGTTGTCATCTGCTACATTTTCTTGAGGCCTCTAGTAAAGCCATTGTTACCAGCAACTATCAGCATTGGACCAATTGAACATCAACTCATTCTTAGGACCACCAAATGAGCTAACTTCTCTCACTCCAGCTCTCAGGTAATCTAGAATGCAAGGCTGTAGAAAAACTATCACAAAAGTGCTGGCCCCTCTTCACATCACTGTGTATTTCCTGCTCATGCCCCTCTTCACAGCACCATAGTGTAGTGTCCTGCTTTCTATAGCACTTTTTAGGAAACCAAAATCACATGAATTCAGTCTACTTTATATGGGATTTTTTACCTCAGTGGGGGCAGTGAAGTGAGACTAGAAAATAATAGAACTTGAATAACTAAGATACAAAATCCAAAGCCAAATATTTATCCTAGACTTATAAACATCTTTTGATAGACATGGCTCCTTATGGTTTCTTTAGGCCTCTGAATTATACATATAGAGACTGTCAGTAAGGAAGAAAAATGAAGTTAGATTAGGAAAACTCCACAGAATGGACAAACCAATTAAATCAGTCATGTTAAAGAAAATTTGCAATTAAAAATTCATTTTCTCAAATGAAGAATTCATCATAACAAATTTAACTACTCAATTTTTAAGAATTATATATGGGACCGGAAAGATGGCTCAGCAGCTAAAAGTACTTTCTATCAAGCCTGACCACCTGAATTCCATCTCTGGGGTTGAAATGATGGAGAGAACCAACACTTGAAAATTGTCCTCTGACCTACACACACATAGAGAGGCATGTGCATACCCGTACACATACACACATGAGTAATACAATGATGGACATTTTAAAAAACTTTTAAGAGAATTATTTTTAATTGTAGTATTAGAAAGCTGTTCCTGGTTGTGATTTGATTTGACACAAAATTGTTTCTCACAAAACAAATAGAATTCATCATGAAAGTCTTAGGATACTGTAAGGACCAACTTTTGTGTGCTATGAGGTGCAAGAAGGAGTATTGGGACTTACTGTGGACTGGTGGCCTCCTGAGCATGACTAATCACATACTTCTCTTCTACTTCATGACTGGAACCTCTGATAGCAGCAATGGACCCTAAGTCAGTAGAGTCTGATTTCTGTGAGTCATTCAGCACAGTCTATGCAGACATAGTGATGTGTGACTCTGGTCATCTTTCAGGGAAGGACTTACCACCTAAGTCATCTGCAGATTGGCCTCAGGAGCTTTAGCTGAAGAGAGCTGTCTGGTTTAGAAGTATACTAATCATAGGGTGGGCCACATTTGCTTATTGAGAAACATGAGGGTGGGAAGGCTTGTGTATGTTGACCTCTTTATAGAAGAAAATGATGGGAAATGCCAATTCTAGTATTCCCAGTCAAACTGGCTGAGATTTGTTTGGGTACACATTGGATTTCAACTTCTTCCTTTGCCCAATCTTGCTTTTCATCACCCACTTCACAGGATTTGACCCCTGGTAAGCCTGATTGATAAACCCCAAATTCTATCTCACCATCTGCTTTCAGACGACTTACAATGACAGTATCGAGCACATTCTTGCTGGTGACAGATTAAAATGATCCAGTACAAGGCAAAGAGACTCACAGAATTTAGGATCAGATACAGATGAATCCAGTCACCATTGGTCCAACTTTGAGGGTGAATAGGAGTTCCTCAAAGAACCACTGTAAAATCTACAGAGATTCTAAGAAATTAAAGCTACTTTATAGACAGTCTCCTGCCTCCAGACCCCCTCTTACCAGCTAGCCTCCTTTAAGGGTGCTGGTGTATGCCTATGGAGCATACCCAAATTAATCTTCCAACAACTTCCTAGAAAAGGTATGTTAATTACCACTTCCATTCCAAATAGAGACCTAACTTTCTTTGTCATTTCTGTCACTTACTCCTATATTCTCTGTTATGTTTGGATGTTAACCACTGCTGTTTGTTTCTGAGATTCCCCCCCCCATCCTTCCTGTTTAGGGCTTTATGCATTAGTCACCACCCCCCATGTATTCTGTGGATGGATAGAAACTCTTGTCCCTGGCTCTCCTCCATTTTCTTCACGTTCTCCCTGTCTGTGCAGTCAGATTTTTTAATTAATTGCCATTCTCATGTACAAGTAGAAAGATCCAACTTTAACCACCAATGGTCAAAGGAGAAATATCTTGTAAAGGTATTTTGGAGGATTGTTTTTGTTACTGAAGAAATAAACAAACTGGAGAGCATGTCCCCTCTGGCCTAGAGACAACCAGGACTGGGGATGGGAATGCCGTCAGGACTCTTGCTCCCTCATCCTCCTCTTTCTGCATCTGTCCGTGAGCCTGTTCCACCCACAGTACACCAACATCCTTCAAAACTGGAGGCCATGAGCATCAGTAGTTTCCAAATGCTTGGATCTTACAGTGAAAAATTACAGAGAAAGTAGCTGATTGGCCAAGAAATTAGAACATATCTATTCCCTGGGTTTCAAAGTAATGGCCTTGCCAAATCCATTCCTGGTAGATTTGCTGTGTGTGGCAAGGATATTTGGTGTTCCCATTTTTGATGTTACTTTACATAGTATTCATGCCCTCCAGTCAACCTTAAGCTCTCTCTTACTCAGTCATACTCACTGCCTGAAATGATCTTTCTTGAAATAATGCAGGTTTGTAGCCTAATCTTAATTAGTACCAGGCATTTTCATTTCTCTATGTTGAACACCATAAAGAGTAAAATTCTTGCATTTGCCAGAATAGAGATGGAGTTGGAAATCAACATATTAAACAAATTAAATCAGATCCTCCAAACACAAATATTATGTATTCTCTCATATGTAGCACCTAGGAAACACACACACACACACACACACACACACACTGCTTTCAACCTTAATATGCCCAATCCATAGGTATCTAGTGATACCCAGCAGACTTTTACTCGTAGGAATTTTCATCATGTACCTTGATAGGCATAGAATCTCTAGTTTACTCAGACACTGGAATTATGGGTAGTATGGTAGTATGAATAAGAATGGCCCTTGTAGGCCCATATGTTTCAATGCTTGGCCCCCAGTTAATGGAACTATTTAGGAAGGATTAGATGTGGTGTGGCAATGGGGGTAGGCTTTGAGGTTTCAAAAGCCAAATCTAGAACCAGTGTACTTCTCTCTGACAGTTACCTGCAGGTCACAATGCAAAGCTCTCAGCTACTGCCCCAGCACCATGCCTGTCCCCACTATGATGGTCATGGCTTATCCTCTGAAACTATAAACAAGTCCCCAATTAAATGCTTATCTCTTAGAAGTTGCCTTGCTCATGGTGTCTGCTCACATCAAATGAAAGAGTAACTAAGACAATTGGACTCTAGCAGATCCTAATGCAAAGCAAAGAGCACATTGCTCCTTTAAGAGCTAGGATCACCAGACCATTTCCAATGGCTTTGCCTTGCTTCAAAACCTCTGAGGGGTAGACCCAGCTTAGCCCTCTGCTTGGACCTTCTCATCCTTCCATTCTAACCCATCTCCATCTTTTGTATTAGTCAGATACACAGAAATGCTGTGTTCAGGGACCCCCAGTGGCCACACAGAGCTGGAACTCAGATTAGTGCCTCATTCAGCCATCAGAAAAGTTTCTTCTTTCAGTAGATAGGAACAACACAGAGACTCACAACTGGATAGTGTGTGGAGAATGAGAGATATTGGAGTACTCAGTCCTAAATAGGATGTAATCTTCAAACCCCTCCCTTTGGGGACTCAGGTGGAAAGATTGTAAGAGGTAATAGATGACTCCAAGCAAACAGTGTCTTCCAAACACGACAGAACCGCTGTACACATGAGCTCACAAAGACTGTGGTAGCGTGCACATAACCTGCATAGGTTCGATCCAAACAAGGTCCCAGCCCTGAGAGGGAGGCATGAACAGGGCTGATTCTTCTAGCCAAGAAGCTATCTGCAATTGGCACTTGCTTTTGAAGGAAAAAATTAGTCTTCCCAAATGAAGTCTCACTGAGTATATTAATCACACTTCAGGGTAAGTCCCTTACCCAGAAGTAGATCTAGGCCAACACAAAGTGAATTCATGAATTCAGCAGTATGGTATTTTCGTAGGTTTTTTGTTTTTGTTTTTTGTCTCATATTGCTTTATTTGGGAATTTCATGTTCTAATGGTCTTTTGCCTGTATATACTTTAGTTTCTGATTTTGTGTTTGTGTTTTTGTGTCTGTGGGGGGGGGGGCAGATTCTTGATTTTTGTTTGGTTTTTAAAGGAAAAGAGAGAAAGAAAGCAATGATGTAGAGTTGGGTAAGTAGGAAGGTGGGCAGGATATAGGAGGAGTTGGGGTAGGGGAAAATCATAAACCAAATGTATTATATGAAAAAATTGATAAAAAAAAAAAAAAAGCTGCCTCTGAAGAATCCCATCCAACAAGTTGCTGGGAGTCAAAGTCCTCTGTGTATAAAACCTAGAAAAGGTGCTGGTATTTCAACTACAGAGATGTCTTCTAAAACCACCCATTTGGAGCAAATACAATTTATCTTCTATGTTCCTGTTATTAGATCTACCCATCGGGGCACATTAAAACTGTGTCTCCCTCACAGCTGAACTGTAAAGATTAATTAGGCAGTCTCAGCCAAGTGGAGTTCTCTTGAGAATTATACACAAATACACTCTCTCTTGTTATTACAATGCTTGGAAATACTCTTTCCATCTCTCAGTTATTTAAGATAAAGAATCTGACCGTTATGAAGTAAATATAAGAAATATGAGACTTTTGTATTCCATGTGGCAAGCCTCAATTGAATCCTCTCCTTTAAAATGGATAGCGGAGCCCATTCTGAGGCTGCTGCCTGTGAGCTATATCACCCCTCTTAAGGGCCCACATCTTTATGGCATGGATGCAGTTTCCAATACTGTTCTGATTCAATCTTTTATTAAAGGTCTACCTTGAGTAGCCAATTGATGTTTGTTAGTCCCCAGAGTAAATGCAAACGCAGAGACTCCAGTGCACTTATTGAAGAGGCCCCTGCCTCTGTGTGGAGTCATTTGATGTACTAAGTAAGAAAGAGGAAAGGCTTCACTTGCTAAGTGCTGTTTTTTTCCAGGCCAATTTTGTGTTAACTTTTTTTTTTTAAATTCTAGAAATCCAGCTCTAAATCACAGGCCCATTGAAACCTGCCTATTTTCCCAGTTCAAGTTAAAAAACAAATTCTCTCCAGATCTGAAAAGATACTATTTAGAAGATTGGAAATCCGTATAATTATCCACATGCTGATCCCCTTACACACAATTATTTATAACTATGTTATATATTTTAAAATATCTTTGTTAAGCTGGGAAGTGGTGTCGCATGCCTTTAATCCCAGCACTAGGGAGGCAGAGATTCCTCCCTGTGAGTTCAAGGACAGACTGGTCTATAGAGTGAGTTCCAAAGCTTCAGAGAAACCCTCTCTCAAACCAACACCACCACAGAAATCTTAGTTAAAAACTCTGTGTTTATCATTGTCATTGCTCTACTGGGATTCTCCCAATAGTTGCAGCATTCATTGCCAGTTAGCATCGATAGGGGGAAGGCAGACATGTTCTTGTGAGGGAGACTCTAGAGTAGTCAGTGATACTTCACCAAGCTGCTTCCTGGCATCTGTTAAGAATGCCTATGGGGTGATCAGGCAAATTCCAGGGGGCTTTCTGACCATTATATGACACAGACTCACTGACTTATCTGTGCTGTGGAGCCCTGTTCACTCAGGCCTCTAACTAGATTCCACAAGTGATGAAATTTCTGTGCTTCCTTCCATGCCTCTGATGAAATCCTTTCCCCCTATTTTTCCTTTCTGACAAGCCTCTGTATTTGAGCCATGAAGATAACAATAATCATCATGCTGATTCAGGGAGCTGCCTCTCATTAGTATGTGTTAGGCTTAACTGTATTTGCTCTTAATCGTCAGAGCCACCCTAAGGGAAACACAAACACTATACTCGCTTTCTAAGTAAAGACGACGAGAATTAGAGAAATTAATTAGCTTGACCAAAGTCACACACACTTGGGCCTAAGTCCGTCTCACTCACAAATTCTATTCTCTTGGGCAATAATGCTGCTAGAAAGAGACGGTTAGAAAACAGAGTGAATCAAATAGCCTATACTAAAGCTGTCCTCCCAGATTCAAAGCACAGAACAGGCAAGGAGTGGAGATTTCAGTCCAAAGTAGTGAATGCCAACTTCAGTTTTGTGGGTTTGACTCCACAGTTAAACATCAATCCAATCTAATTTCATGCATGACAAGGATGGCTTCCTCCTGGCAGTGTTGACTTCACAATGTGTAGAAACATCACACACACACACACACACACACACACACACACACACACACACACGCCTGAGGGGAAGCTTTCATGAGAAAAACTATGTTTAAAAAGCACACTCACTCTTGACAGGCACAGAGTCCCACCCTAGCTGAGGAGCCACGGGCAGTTGATAGCTTCTGGGGGAGGAAGAGTCCGTTTTCTTTAAGGGTGTGGGTCCTGCTATGTCAGTCATGGCCCACAACCCAGAGCAGACAAGACAAGAGAGAGGATAGCAAGTGGGTTAGGTATGAAGGCGGGATGGATCTTGGAGGAGCTGTGCCTACAAAACACATTGTACAAACTTTTCAAAGAATAAACATACGGTTTTAAAAATTACACTCCTTTTTTTGAGAATGCGGAAGCTTTCCTATTTATCCCACTATCCCATCTTCACTGCTGGAAAAGGAAAACATCCAGGTGCAACTGTATTATAAATATTATGAAGGAGAGAAGAGGAGGGAAACAGAGCACTGAGTAGACACCCCTAAGGACTCTGAAAATAATGATTAACTATCACTTTTCCTGCACTAAAAACTGGGAGGCTCCGTTATCCACGGGCTCATTGTATAGGGTGAGCATTTGCCACTGCGGATAGTACAATGCTCCTCCCCGCCACAATCCTGAGGTACCCCACCCACCACTCTCAAAAAATGAAGCCCAGGCACTAATTAGACCTATGTGACTTACTCTCAGAGACAACACTGAATATCTACACATGAATTAAACATTTATCAATGCTTAACATTGCAGATATTTCCTGATCTAGACAAAGAGGAAAGCATGCCTTTCCCTACACTAATTGCTGTGCCTCGCAAAGCAGTGTCAGCCACGTGAATTCCCACACTTCTGCTGCTGAATCTTTGTCAATTCAGCTACTCACAAGCTTCAGCAGAATCCCCCGATAGCACATTTCAACATCCCACACAGGAGTTGTTTTTTTTTTTTTCTATCACCTAATCTCATTCCTCCATCTGAGATTTAAATACATCCCTGCTCATCTTATGTTAAGCAGCAACAGAGCAGGATTGTTCGATATCTGCCACAGAGGGAAATGGAATTGAATCTAAACTTAACTGTAGCTATTTCTGATTTCTAATGAAAAAGCACAAGGACAGAGAATGCTGTAATAGAATTCTTCACTTCTTCTAACCCAATTGGATACTAGTGGGGAAAAAATAAGTTCGAAGGCCCCTCTGATCTTAAAGGGTGAATTAAACACATGTGTTGAGTTCTGTTCCTTCCCAAGTCCCATTAACTCCCAAGGGAAAGTATTTTTTATCCATTAATTTGCAAAGGGAAATGAAAAGGGGGAAAATAAGCTACAATGTTGGCAGCTGAAAAGTGGATGGATGGGTGGGTGGGACGTGCCTCCCTAGACTTAAGAAGGCAGAGTTGTCAATCTGCAGCTGGGAAAGTAAGGAGCAAGCTCCTTCATGCTGCAGGACTTGAAGGGGGCTCTGCGACCATGGTACCAGATACTTCTGAGAGAAGAAATGAAGACACATCCCCAGACAGGAAGCTACCTTCCAGAAATGTTTAGGAAGCAGATGGCTCTGTCTTTTCCTGTCTCTCTTCCTCCATCTCAGCAAAGTCTACAACATTGTTCTTAGGAAAGGGAAGAAAGGACCTCTGAACTGGGCATGGTACTGTTGAGAACTGAGCCCCAGAATTGGCTCAGAGAATAAGAGTACTCTGAAAACACAACAACCTGAGTCTGAATTCCTCAGCTACCTTGTCAAAAAGATGACATGGTTATGAGTGCCTGTGATTCCAGCATTGGAGGGCAAAGGCAAGCCAATCCTGAGAGCTCATGGGGAGAGCCAGCCTAGCCCAAGGTTCTAGTTTACAGCAGAGTGAGGAGGCTTGCTCTGGCTTCCATATGTGTACACAGACTTGCACACTCATGTGCATGTAACAAACAGGGACACACATGGACACACACACACACACATATACAAATACGCAAAGAAAGAAAGAACCTGGTCCCATACTGGAGTTTCACACATCTCACCTCCCAGGCATTGGCAGCCATGTAAAGCAGACAGAAATATTCTAAGGGACATAACTAGTCAAAGAAAGATTTCTGAAAATCCTATTTTCAAAAGTGCAATGTGAGTTACTCTATATACTCACCCTGTAGTATAGACACCTTCTTGTCACCTTCCAGCATTCAGCCTCAGTGGCAGTCCTACCAGTCAACCTGGAGCCTCCATAGCTCTCTTGATACCTCTTCCTTCCTGACTGACTGTCATTGCCAACCCTACCCCCAGCTGTTTAATTTTTTTTGTAGCTCTTCGTGTATAAATATGAACTCTCTGTAAATGGGGGGATTCAGTGGCCCACAAGCCATGTTCAGGTGTCCACCTTTCAGGACTAGGGCACTTATCCACATGCTGTGTCTCAGGAATAGTCCTCTCCATAGCATTGTCCAAAGTTAGAGTGTCTCACTGGAAGCAGCCTAGTCGCAATGTCAGGCCATCCAGAGTGCTCTGCTTTAAATCAGGATGATAAGACACTGCTCAGCAGAGTTTTGCATCTTCTGAACTCTTTACCATGGATTCTGTTTACTTCTCCCTTGGGCCCATCAACTTGCTGCTTCTGAAAGAGTGCTGTTCTGAGCACAGCCACTATCTTAAATTCAGGATGAACAGAGCACAGATGGAACTAGTGTAATTATACGATATAAAGATACACAGCATGCATTGACACGGTCGTTTACAGGAACGGGTGGGAGTCTTAATCCTCTTACTATCTAGCATGCACAGTAGAGCTTTTCAATCTATGCGTAGAGCAATAACATTCTTGTGACTCAGTCTATCTGATCATTGCATGGGAGCCACCGCACATAGGGGGTTTGTCCCTTCAGCAAAGCAGCCTCAGTACTGAAGATGATTCTGACACAAAGCCACAGGAGCGTAATACAAAAGGCAATACCTCCAGTCATAAAGGGTGATTTAAAGCGGTGAACTAAATGCATGCATTTCATTTTTGCTTCATCCTAAGCCCTATTAACTCCCAAGCAAAATCTTTTTATAATGCATTAACTTACAAAAAGGAAAATTGGAGAAGACAAAATAGGCTCAACTGTAGATTGCCAGAGTAGATGGATGGGTGGGTGGGACCTGACTTGCTAGACTTGAGGTGACAGAATCAGCAGTAAGGACAGTGTGCCCTCTGATGTCACCTGAGGTGTTTGTGGCATACACAATACAACATTGTAGAACTTTATGGAACATACCAGAGGAGAGGGAAATGGAGAAGAAGAAGAAAAGAGAACATGGCAGATGTAAGTGGTGTCTCAGAAGCCTTGCTCCAGACTAGAACATCTCTGGATCACCACTTGGAGACTGTAAAATATTGGAGGAATTTTATAGTTGGGAAGAGTAAGATTCCAGGGTAAAAATGATTTTTATATACATGGGCATATCCTCCAGAATCTGAACTGGTATCCAGAGGAGGTAGTGAGTGCCAATGCATAACTGTCCTAATTTTATTCCATTCCTAAAGCCAATTGTTCCTTTCAATGAGAAAACCCACCCCCACTTAAGACACTTAAGACCTGAAGACAGCTGATGATGGGTTTCCATTTCCACAAGCAGGTTCGGGTTTCAGTTATCTGACATCCCACAGCAGGGAACTGCTATTTGCATTTTCAGGTACCCAACATCTGGAACTCAGGCATGAGATTGAACACAATTATCTTTCACAATAAAAGTAAACAGAGCTCGGCGTGAATCTGCTAATTCTTCTTTCCTGCTGAGTTACAATTTTGTTTTAGTCAGAGGAGATACATAAAAAAGTAAGTACCAGTCTGTCCATTCTTACAAAGGCCAAAGCTATCTTCTCAATGTCTAAACTACCTTATTCCACTCTCTTGCTTGAAAACCCTCCAATGGGAGATAAAATTCAAAGGCCTTATTGTAGCAAACAAGGCTGTAGACTAGCAGGTCTTAAGCTTGGACATGGATCTGTTGCCAGAGAACTGGCTGAAACACAGACTGCCCACTCTCACTCCAGCTGGCCTCAGCAGGTCCTAAATGAGAATGTGCATTTCTCATAAACTCTCAGAAGGAGCGGATGCTGCTGGGGACCACACATTAAAAACTCCTGAAATCCCAGCTGAAGTCTCAGTTGAATCTCTAGCTTCATCCAGGACTCCCCATCCTACTCACTGCTTTTGCTGAAGTGGCCTGCTTGACCTTTAACACTTCACACTTACTGCAGTGTGCCTGCCCTTAAGTCCCCTCTACATAACATGTTCTCCCTGTCATTGTCCCCTTGAGAAGCTTCTTCCCATCTACCTCACTTATGAGCACCCATCCAACTATCCTTTCTACACCATTGCTCTATCTGCTCTCCTTGGGCCTGGTACTTTGTGTCACTAGTTGAAAGCATGGTGCTGTTATTTGTTAATAGGCTCATCACCTGACTCTCCTACAGACAGAGAAGGTTCCAGACATGCCAGCACTTCTCCTGGCTCTCTGGTTTATCTGGAGCACCTGGAGGCAAGCAATGAATAATTTGGGATGGAGAAATAAGTCTGAGGGTTGGGGGAGAACATATCAAGGCAGTGAGAGTTTTTCGGTCCTAAGAGGATTTTCTTCGCCAGCCACTAAGCACCTGACAATTGTACTTCTTTCTATTGGTCTCTCTCCATCACGCTCATCTAGGAATCCTTAGTTTTGTATGTCATCTATAATTAGAAGATGTATCCCATGCATCTTCTGTAATTGGATAATTAAACCAGAAGGTTCAATTTATCACCAACCTGGTGGAATATTAGACTGAGCAGAATATGAACATGGTAGAAATGGTCTATTCTAACAAAGATAAGCAAGTATTTTGTCAAAAGAGAACTAGTATTATGAGCACGCCAAACATGCTTCTACATGAAGGAGAACTAAAATGTATTTTTGATGTGATGCTTCTCTGTCATTCTAGGCCTGTAAACTTTGATGAGTTCTCAAACTGCAAGTTTTAAAAAAAAGAAATGCTGATTTTCAAAATTTTTAAACAATGTTTTTAAAGCTCAGTTGTCAACCTTAACAAAAATATAAAATACCCCATCTCGCAGACACTAGATTATTTAACAGCTGCCTGTTCTCTAGCTATTGGAGTCAAAAGCCAGTTTTTACAGCTCTCATTTGAGTTGTTTCTCACGACTCCAGGCTATGAAAATTTTTCTCCATGAGACATTTAATGCTTGTTTCAAATTCTGTGGCTCACACTAAGTAAGTTCTCTTAATTTCTTTTGCTTGAGAAGGGAAGGAAAACACTTGCCTTTTATAACCACATCCTGCTGAGGGGTTTTAAAGGCTCTTCAAAAACTCGAAAACTGTTGCGCTCTCCATGTGAGCATTGTGGACTTGCTTCTGGGCAATTAGTGTAATCCTTGCCTACTCCATATATGAACATCCACACACAACTTTCCCTCATTCTCCAGCTAAAGCTCACAGAAAACCCAGCACACAGGGATAGTCAAAGGGTACCCAATGACTAATCCACCAAAGAGAACAAGAACACAAAGGCACAGGGATGGACAGAAAACATGTTTCTACCACAGCCTACACTGCCCCATTTCTCAGAGAACATATTTTCTTTACAAACAGCCAGATCACAGGCTGGCAAGATGGCTCATCGATTAAAGGCACTTGCTACCAAGCCTGACATGAAGTCTGTCCCTGGAACCCTTATGGTGAAAGGAAAGGACTGATTCCCCAAATTTGTCCTCTAATCCCCATGTATACACTATGGCATGTGTGAGCCCCAGGTAAAGGCAGCAGACAGACAGACAGACAGACACACACACACACACACACACACACACACACACACGCACACACGCACACACGCACACACACACTACATAAATAAAAAAAAGTAAATAGATGTTATAAAAGACTGTCTTGGATACTTATTCAAAGAGAGGAGCATCTATGAACCTGTCACTATAAATGGATCACCACACAATGTGGCAAAGCCCAGTTGTTAATTAATGAATTTCTTTTGAAAAAGCTGTTCTATCTTTCTGAAACCATCTTCCTTTGGGGGGAAAGTTGGAGAGTTAAATGAAGACATATAAAATTCTATGGCAACAATTATATCCTTTTCTAATAATTCCTTCCAGGAAAGGGGCTGTGCAGCAAATCATACTTGATTATTGTAATGGCTAGTCTCTTTGAATGAAATGTGTGTGAGCACTCACAGACCACCATGTTAATGTCATGCATTTTATTGATCCACATAAACTGGGTGCCATGTGCACTTTTTCTGATCTATAGCTTCTTGTATTTAACAGATGGACTCAGAATTGAAGCCCTGGAGCCACACAGTTTATTTCAGTGGCCAAAATTGGAATCATCATTTGTTTTATGCTCTGGCCTGGCTTTAGTTCTTTGGGATGGGAATTACACAGTTGACCCCACGATCCTTTCCTTTCTCATCTTGTGGCTTTTATGGTGTATGTGTTCAGAATATCATCACATGATAATCAGATATTAATATTCATGGATTCATCTTCTTTCTTCTCTCCCCATAAAGTAGATTCTTATATATTAACACCAGCTACTGTAGTGCAGATCCACAAACATGAGCCAGGGCAGCCATGAAAATCCATGGAAGAAACAACCAGAGTGGGTGAAACAGATCGATCTATTTCTAGTCTTCAAGCTGAACACAGTGTAAAAATTAAGCAAAACAAAAGTCAAGTGTGACAGGGATTTTAACTGGCGAACGTGATAGATTGTCATCATCAAAGCCCATAGGAAAACACAAAGCTAATCTTATTAAGATTATCCAGATAGGCAGCAACAGCCTGTCCCAAGAAACCTACTGTTCTTCAATCAATTTTTCTGTGGGGGAACTTGGTTTATTCAGCCTAATGAACTGGGAGAAGACATGGAACTAGACATAACATCTGAGATTTTTTTTCTTAACCAGAAAATGTAAATGATTTAGGTTGTTCACAAACCAATTGATTTGTTCATTCTTAATGAAACATGCAAATTTTCCTTTACATGTGGCCCTGAGAAGTTGCCAATTGAAGAGAACCTTTTCCCTGATTAGTGGCCCTTTGCCTTACCCCCTCACTGTGTAGTCATCAGAATGAAACACATGCTGTGCACAGCTGCTGCAATTTGTGCAGTAGAACAGGCTGTGAAAAAAAAAAAAATCCTAAATCCCGTATTGGTAGGCAACAATTGAATTGGAAGCCCCTTTGAGGAATAACACAGAAAAAAAAAAGTGCTAACATATTGCCAAGCTATGCAAACATGTCATGATTTATTACTCTGTGCTCAGCTCACTTGACCTGGACCCTTTCCTCCACAGTTGTCTTTGTTATATTTACATCATTGTAGTAGCTATCCTTTACTTTATTTTCCAGATTCATCAAAGAAGGTATATAAAAGCAAAAGATAAGGTTTTGCCCATTGTACGCATGCCTTATTAACTTAGTAAACTGATACCCACAAGAATGTCTAAACCTCAGCCAAATACTTACTTCCTGAAAGTTTTCATCAATAATGTATGTGAAAATGCATTGTCTAGTGAATGGTGGTATTGATGCTTTAAAATTTTTATTTTATTTTTATTTTAAGTGTATGGGTGTTTTGCCTACCTGTGTGTACATATGCCATGTGTATGTTTGGTGTCCATGGACATCAGAAGAGGGCACCAGATCCCCTGGACCTAGAGTTAAAGATGTTTGAGAGCTACTACATGGCTACTGGGAAATGAACATGGGTTCTCTGTGAGAGCAACAAGTGAGCCATCTTTCCAGCCCTGTGATATTATTTTTAATACAACATGGGAAAATCAAACATTCTCCTATTGGTGTAAGAGCTTCTGAATTTCTCTGTGTTTCCCAACAAATTACTTTAATATTGCCTCTTGTGTCATATAAAACCTATTATGACAGCCTAAGATCTGGGAATTATTAACATCTGATTTCAATGCATATGCTGGAAACAGCTTTTTTGCTGGTGGCAATTATTGTTGGAAGTAATTTTTTTCCTAGCTCTACCCCAGAACAATCAATAACAATTTTACTGCCAATCTTACTTGCTGAATATCTATTGTGTCATGATCTAGATATCAATGCTCCTCAGAGGCCGTGTGCAAAGGTTTGGTTGCCAGTTAATGGCATTAATTGGAAGCAGTGAAAACTTCGAGGCTGAGCCCATGTAGATGGAGCAGGGGACTAGAGGGTTGCCTTTAAAGGGTGTGTCTTTCCCCCAGTCTCCATCAGTTCTCCCTATCTACTGTCCACTAGGAGATGAACTACTTTTCCCTACCGCATCCTTCCAACATGATGTGCTGCCTCTGCATTGCTTGCCTGGAAACACTGCATCTGAGTTACTATGAACAAAAACTGCTGAAACTTAAGCCAAAGTAAGAATTGCTTCCTTTTAGGTTGTTTTACACAGCAAACAATCAATGCTTCTCTAACACAAACTAAATGTACATTTCTTCTCTGTTGCTTCAGCTAATCTTTTAATCTCTCACTTTTAATACTTGAGGCAAAGTTGAGTTTGTAACACATCAAGCCAGGTTCCTCCCCTATGTCCACAGTTGGCTACATCCTCTAGGCTTTCTTGCAGTTATGAGTGGTTTGTTTGTGTGTTATCAATGGAACTCATGTGGAAATATTGCCTGTCTCTTCTAGATGGTGCATATACTCTTATGAGCATCCTCCTTGGATAGAAGAGGCCCCAAACACCTAGAAGATGGCTGAGATACAATACGCAAGCAGGCCTGAGGCATGAGTCACAATTTGGAGGCAGGAGATCTGACTATGTAAGTTACTTGTCCAGGAAGACCAGTGGAGCATTCTTCTAATTTTTATGGTTTTGACACTAGGCTTAAATGAAACACAAGTTGCATAGATCTCTAATAAGTAAATAGCTTACCTGACTAATAAAGTACTAAAACAGCACCATTTCCACTCTCCACTTCTCTATTCTAGTCTGCTGTCCACACTAAACTACTCATCTTCCCAAAACACACCTTTTAAACTGTGGTACCTGTTAAAGTTATTCTAAAGTCAAATATAAATGTGGTCTTGTTCTTTATTCATTTAAAGTCCTGTATCCAACTGATTTTACAAACAAGCTCCATGTAAAGTAAGCAGGACCATGACCTACCTAGATTCTTATAATAATTTAATTCATTACCTCAACAAATATCCACGAGTTGGGTGGTAGGAGACCTGTGTTTAACTATAGCTGTCAGTAGGCTGAGATGGAAAGATCACAAGTCTGAGTCTATCCTAAGGCATATAGTGATATCCTGTCCAAAAAAAAGAAAGAAAGAAAAGAAAAGAAAAGAAAGAAACCTGATATGAGGAAGTTCCTGCTCTAAATGTTGAGTACTATTCTCAGTGATGAGGGCTACACTAGTGAACAAGACAATCAAGGTCCATGTACTTACGAGCTTACAGTCTGGTATGCTGATCTGTAGTGAAGACATTATGCAGCTTATTAGAAGGTTACAAGTGTTAAAGAAACAACAGAGCTAATAACAGCATCAGGAACAGAGGGAGATTACCATTCACATGAGCAGATCTGGGCATGCTCCTTCTAAGGAGGCACTGTGTGAGGCAAGCAAGTATGGACCATGCAGGCAGAAGAAAGCCAGAGCTAAGCTCTGAGCAGATCCATCCAGCCTATATAGCATGATTGATCTTATGACCCCTATTTCCAGTAAGTGCCTTTTTTTCCTTTCTGGGACACTGAATTATCACTTGCTGGTTAGAATGCTGCTCACTTCCCTGTCCACTCATCTTTTGTTAGCTGAGCAAAGCATTCTCTGCAAACAGTGCACATATAAACCATACGAGTGAAAGCTGGCTGGTCCTGCCTCACAAAGATCACTCTGATGCTAATGCCACTGGACCACAGGGATAAATAGCCCATCAGAAAGGGCTGATCAATTGTTTTAAATATGGAATATATTAGAGCCACCTGGGAAAAAAAAAACTACCTCCCTCTCTCAGTGTCAATGGCACACACAGCCCAATCAGATCCAAAGTTCTAAGAACAAGTTTGTGATACGCAGGTACTTTCAAATTCTCCAGCTAATCTCAATGGACAAACATGTTGAGAACCTCTAAGATCCATCCCTCTGAACTCAGAAAGCTATCACTGAAGTGGCTAGACCTTTCCAGAGAAGACATAACTAAAGGTACCCCGGCATGATGCAGGTGGGTGGTACAGAAGTTCTAGTACAGCTCTAGATACCACAGGTCATATTCCATCTAGCTCTGATACCTGACTTGGGTAAGTCATTTTACCTCTCTCAGCCTCCATTGCTTCCCCTCTAAAATGAAAGCCATTAACTCGACATGTAGGCTGTTATCTCATGAAAGATTTAGAAAGGTGGCTTTGCAGCCATTAACTTGAGGGTATTGTTGATATTAAATACGAAAAATTGTAGCATTGCATAAAAACAAAGATGTACACTGCTCTCTCGCTTTCCTCCAAACAGCATCCACATGGAAAATAACAACAGCCACCAGGGAATCCTGCATCAACTTAAGCACTACCAGGGGAACTATTTCCAATACTAATTTCCTTCTCTGCCCTCAGCTCTCAGAGCTACCCTGGTGGAAGTTACTGTGTTACTTTATGAAATGCTCACCCAAGATAACAGAGTAATTTTAAGTAGTGTTTCAGGAGACAGAACACCTTTACTACCCCATCCTCCTTCTGCACAACAGGCAACATTAATACGCTCACAGTGGTAACACTCTCACTGCCTTCATTTGCTAGCAGTTGGACTGTAGTTATGAGTGTCTCGTATGGATCAAATACTCTATTGGTGAAAGCTGCCACAGCAATGAAATCATTACATGATTCCAGCTAGTTAGTGAGCCAGAAGCACCTTTGTCTCTTGGCATTTGGGGCGGGAATCAGAGAGCCAGGGAGGTCAGGTTTACATTTCTACTTAGCCCTGGGCAGCAGAAGTGACAGCATTTCCCCCACTCCTTTTTATGAATCTTCAGTCATGCTGAATGTGTGTATTAGGGCAGGCTTCAGTTTCCTCCCCTCCCTACCCCCCAGGCCGGGCTAGTAAGACTTAACCCACATATGGAGAATTTTGAATAAATTCAGATCTATCAAAGCTTTCAAAGATGTGTAAAGTCCTTTTCTCAGATTGCCCTACTCAAAAGCAACAGAGCTCTCTCTGACTGACCTCCCTGTTCATTCTGCCCCCACAGCTTTACCTACTAGAAGGTCATATTTCTTCCCACATCTAGAATCTGAGAGGTACTATCCCTGTAAACATCATGAGAAAGATATGTTTGATTAAGAAATAGTAGTAAACTAATGAAATTAACAAAACTGCTTAGAATCCAGATGCTTCTGGACTTATAGAGTTATATATAACCTGGCAAGCCCCACCACCAGTTGAAAACTCTGAACATGAAAAATGAATTTAATTTACCCCCCACCACTGAAGGTTACAGCTTAGGGTTGCTTCTCTCATAATTATGAGGTTTACAGAACTATAACTCATGACCACTGATCAGAATTGCAAGAAGAGTATCTTATGCTAATTACTGGCCCAGGAAAAGATTAAAACTCAAAATTTAAAGCACAGATTCTACCAGATACATAGTGCTTTCATGTAATATCAACAATTTGTAAGTCAAACGATCAATAAATCAGTGAACACCTAATCTGTATGTAGGAGGCATTCAATAAACGGTTTTCAATAACATAGCTATTATTGCTGCCATGAATGACTGAAAATCAGCTGCACTGTCCTTTCAGTGGACTTTACTGGATGACTTACAGTTTGGATCTCTTACTAACACATACTTTTTTTGTTGCTTGTTTTTTGAGACAGGGTTTCTCTGTGTAACAGTCCTGGCTATCTTGGAACTCTTTTTGTAGACCAAGCTGGCCTTGAACTCACAGAGGTCAGTTTACCTCTGCTCCCAAGTGCTGGGCTTAAAGGTATGTGCCACCATGCCCAGCTCTAATTATATAGTTTCTAACCATTAAGCAAAGCACACTCTTTCCTTTAGGTGACTGTCATAACAGCCCTACAAGGAAATGTTGCTAATCCTGATTTTAATAGTAAGGACAGTGGAGCTAAGGAAGGTTAAGAAGCCTAATGAGGCCAGATCTAGGATTTCAGCATTTGGCTGTGTGACATTCATCTTCTTAACAGAACAGTGGTGGGTATACCCTGTTCATCTTTTCCACTCTCAGATTCTACCTGGGAAGCTGAGGGTTCTAGTAGTACCAAAGTAGGTGGGGTTTTTATTGGGACCGCCAGCTCCCAAATAACCACATAGAGATTTATTATTAATTATAAATGCTCAGCTAATAGCTTAGGCTTGTTACTAACTAGCTCTTATATCATAAATTAACCCATATTTCTTATCTACACTCTACCATGTGGCAGTACCTTTTTTCAACAAGGCATGTTCATTTCCAGCTTTCTCTGTATCTGGGTGGTGTATCTCTGCCTTTCTTCATGCCCCTCTCTCTTTTTGTCCACAAGTCCCACCTAACATCTACCTGTCCAGCTACTGGCCATTTAGTCCTTTACTAAACCAGTCATAAAGTACACTGGCAAAGATACACCTTCACAGTGTACAAAATGATTATTCTATAACAGATCCCCCAGCACTCATACCTATCATCCAATCATGAGAAAAATGTATTAGTCTAACTGAAAAGTGTTCAATGAGGAACCTGCAATATCAAATAGTATTCATTAAAACTGTCAAACACTCACCAAAAATAAGAATGGTATAAAGAAATCTGAGTCTAGAGATGAGTTTGAGGACACATGACAATTGAATGGACTGTGGTATCCTGGGACAGAAAAATAGCCAGGAAAAAACTAATGAATCTACATAAACCATAGAATTCAAATAATAACAAAGAATAGATAAAACTATGAAAAACAAATGTATTTAGGTGGCATTAACAATAGCTGAAGTTGGATAATAGTAATATAAGTACTTTAACATTTTTGCAATGTTTCTTTCAATATAAAACTCATCTAAAATAAAAACTTTATTTTTAAAAAGCCAATGAATCCTGTTAAAGGTCAGACTTGAAACAATATAATGTTCTTAAGTTCAAACTAAAGTAGGTAAAGAAAAAATGGTATGGCTTCTGTCACAAATTTAATTAAGGATGCCCTATGTTTGTGAGTTTCTGTTGAAAATTGCTTTTTTTTTTTTTTTTGGTTTTATGAGACAGGGTTTCTTTTGTGTAGCTTTGGAGTCTTTCCTGGAACTCACTCTGTAGCCCAGGCTGGCCTTGAACTCACAGAGATCCATCTGCCTCTGCCTCCCAAGTGGTGGGATTGAAGGCATGTACCACCACCACCCGATTTGGAAATTGCTTTTTACAACATCTCATTACATTAGCTTGGTGAGATAACTACCATCATTTCCTAGAACTTGTGGTAATTATTCACTTTGAAATTCAAGTCAGGATAAAGGACAGATGCCCTGTGGTAGTCTGAAAGAGAATGGCTCCCAAAAGGAGTGACACTATTCAGAGGTTATGGCCTTATTGGAGAAAGTGTGTCACTGTGAGGGTGAGCTTTGAGGTCTCTTTTGCTCAAGCTTCCCTCATTGTGACTTTCAGTTGACTTCCTGTTTTCTGCAGATGTAGCACTCTCAGCTCCAGCACCATGTCTGGCTGCATGCCACCATGCTTTCTGCCATGATGATAACGGACTGAATCTCTGAAACTGTAAGTGAGCTACCCTGATTAAATGTTTTATTTGTAAGAGTTGCCATAGTCATGGTGTCTCTTCACACCAATAAAAACCTTAAGACATGCCCCATTGCTGAAAACACACTTTAATGTAAACACAGAATTTTTTGTGTAAGATATTGGGTCTAGTAACCCAAGAACAATTATTCTGAGGATATTCTTTCCCCCAAAAGGTATCAGAACAAGAAGAATGACTGCAGTCAGATTACAAAAGTATAAAATGTGCTCAACTGGTGTCTGTGTCACATATAATATGTAGAGATATTAGTGAGAGAGGAAGTCCAGAATGTATCCATGTTTGGGCTTCTTTTTAAAAATCTACACATCGAGGAAGTGTGGTGATATTTTATTTGTGCTCTAATAAATAAAGCTTGCCTGGAGAACACAGGAAAATACCAGCCACTATATTAAACACAGCAGTCAGGCAACGGTAGCACACAACTTTAATTCTATCACTTGGGAGGCAGGGATCTGTCTGGATCTCTATGAGTTCAAGGTCACACTGGGAACAGAGCTGGGCCTGGTGGTACACACCTTAAATTCCAACACTAGTTAGCCATGGAGATATGGAGGTCTGTACAGTTGAACAGGAAGTAACAGAGCTTGGCAGGAAGATGAAATGGTGTAGCTGGACGGAGAGAGCAAATGATATAGCAGAACAGAAAGGCATATAGGCGTGGGTAGACAGGAAGTAGGTCTCTTTGGAGACTGAGGTGTCCATGAGGTGAGGTTAGCTTGTGGCTTTTCCTATTGCTCTGATCTCTCAGGTTTTCACCCCTATACCTGGCTCTGGGTTTTTGTTTAATAAGACTATTTATCAATTCATTTACAAGGAAGTTAAGTGCTATGTAGCTTCTTGTTGATCTAAAAATCAATAGGATGAGATGGAAAGTCTAATAATAACAACTCCTTCTAACACCTTACAAAGTCCACCAATTTCTTTCTTGGTTAGTATTAGCTTCATTATGGAACCATAAACTCTGTGGCATGCCTCCTGTCCAAAGTTGGGGTCTCCATTCCTATGCCTAAAACCGGGAGGGCTTTCATGTGTGTTTTGACCAACAGAACAGAGCAGCATGGAAACAGTGCTGTGGAAACCCGGTCACGAAAATCACTCCTGCTGCCTGGCTTCACAGGAACACCTGCTCTTGCAATGTGCTGATACTGTCCGCTCTGGCCACAGGCGACAATCCCTGAAGTATCTCTGAAGCAGGGCCGGTGAGCTAAAAACTTGCTGAATTCTCTCCCCACCATACTAGTGAGAGACGTTGAAATAAATATGGCTGCTTCCAACCCCAAATTCTGAGGTGGTATGCAACTCAGCAATCACTAACTGGACTATTCAGTTTATAATTAGCCCAGAAAGAGGCTATTACAAAGTGTCTGTGTGACATGCTAATGATCCAGGCTGTGTTGTGTCAAACCTGGTCACTGAAACAGAAATTCATCCATTTATATTAATGGCAAGTAACGGTGCTTTAGTTTCATACTGTAATTATTTCATTAGCCATAGTCTCTGCCCTATTGTAGAAAACATTTATTAGGCATCTACTATATATGGGCACTGTGATGGACATAAGTTGGCCATAAGGAACTTAGTGGCATTTATTTACTTGTTTTTGTCTGTTTTTTCCAAATCAAATGACTACCAATTTTGATAAGTGTTATAAAGGATATCATCAAAAGAAAAATATCTTACTTAAAATAGGTGATTGAAAATGGTCATTTATGTCTTGGGAAAAGGCATTTAAGTTAAAACTTAAAGAAAGAAAATGATGAGTTGTGTTAGGGGCACCAAACAGTTCCCTAGAGGAGGGACAGACCAACCAAGGTTCAGGGGCAAAAAGATGCCAGAATGAGGATAAACATTAGTGTGGCTGTAGCTTAATATGTCTTAACATGGAAGAGGAGCATAAAAGAGACAGTTAGCATTCCGCCAGGGAAGGCCTCCTCTATTCTGTGTCATAGAGCTGACTTGGATATGTGGATTTCCAATGTAAAGTTTTACTCCCTAGCCCCACCTGCTCAGCAAGGAAGCCGTCATGTGATTAAGACCTGGCAAGTGCAGCATGGGAGATAAACCTGGAGAAGGCATGTATAACCTAGGCTCCTTATGCCCAAGTGCCAGCTGGACATTGCCACCTAGAGGGTTCTTGATAACTAGATGTAAGGATGCCATCTCTTTATCAACCTTGAAGAACTTCAGAGAGCAGAAGCCCATACTTCCCCTCTTCCTAGCACTGGGACCCACCTGTTGTTCAGCTGAGATCTCAGGGTCACCTAATATAACAGTTACTAGTGCATGAACTGAAGAAAAAGACAGGGATACAAGATTTACCAGGAGCCACAAGAAGCCCTCCAGAATGCCAAGGAATTTGACATTTAAGAGCACTGAAAACCCATTACCATACACATGAAGGTAGTATGATCTGGATGACAATCAATCCTGTCTTTGGCGATTGGTATAGAAAGTGTTAAAATTTGAATCTAGAATGTGCTCATAGCCTCAGGTGTTTGAACAGCTGATTGCCCAGCTTTTGATGGGTTGCAGAATCACCTAAGAAGCATGGCTGATGTAAACAGAACACTCCGTAACAAGACTTAGCAGATTGTGATTTAGCCTGGGTTCTGGTCTAGCTCTCTGCCTGCTCACCTAAGATGAGGAGTTAGGATGTGAGGTCTGCCACAGCATGTTCCGGTAACCAGAGCACCACTCCACCATGCCTTCTCTACCTATGGATGTACCCTCTGAAACTGTGAGCTAAAAGATACCTCCCCACAGTTCCTTCTGTTTAAGTGGTTTCTGTCTGGGAATTCTCAGCCTTATCTAAAAGAGAAAGGCTTACAGATCATACATTTAAAAGTATAATATGGAGCATCATTCCATAGAAGGCTATAGTCTTTATATTTTCTAGTAGTAGCTTTTATACCTAAAAGAAGTTTTTACAAAAGTTTCTTATTATTTATCTATTTGTGGGAGGTGGGAGTTGTGTCATGGCACGCATGTGGAGGTCAGAGGGCAACTTGCAAGAATGAGATTTCCTTCTACTATGGGGGCTAAGGGATTCAGGTCTTCTGACCTGGTAGCAAGCATCTTTACCTAATAAGCCATCTTGCTGGCCCTGGAATTCTAGTATAAAACATATCCTGTCAGGCAAAATATATTCTACTTATACATCACCTTGCTCTGGCACAGTAAACTATGTTACCAACTGAGCTATGTTCCCAGATCACAAGCTATATTTTAATTTGCATATTTTTTAAAAAGGTGTCACCAGTGGGACCCAGTGGAATGAAGTGCTCACAAGATCACCTTGCATTATCTGAAAATTTGCTTTTGGTTCCAAAGAGAAGCAAAGACCCTAGAAATGCAAATGAGTTGATGGGGACCAGGAGGGTGTGTGAGACCACAGAAGACACCTGCTGTTGTAACGGCTGACTAGATTCTCTCTACTCAGAGCTACCCAGACCTGTTAGGGGTTATCCACATTGGGAAGTTAATGACTCAAAACACCGTGGGTACTCCTGCCACAGGCTCCTAGATCTGTCCAGTGATGACAAGTCTTCATGATGAGACAGGGAGTTTGGCTTTAGGAAGCCAGAAAAGCCAATTCACAACTGGGTTTGGTTAATAAGGTTCATTATTAGATGAAGAATCGCCATGTTTTCTTTTATAAAGGGGTGACTATAAATCCACGAAAGCTGAAAGCAGCTTTCTACAGCTTATAAACTGGCTCTGAGGAAAATTAACACAGGGAAATTTTGAAAATGCTTTTGGATATGTCAGTGTTATTAGAACAAAGGTACACAAATATGAAAGTATTACACAGAGAAAGACACATAGAAGAATGAATCCCTCCAGCTGGCTACACAGTTGAAAGTACACTCTCCATATAGTATATAACACACTTCGAAGAATATTATATTTGCAAGCATTATCTAAATTCTTATATATATATATTAATTTTAATATACATGTTTCTTTTAATGGGTATGGAAGTGTATCTTACATGTTTATGAAAGGTGTATGACATTCTCTTTGGATATATGTACACATTATAGAATGACAAAATAAAGTTAATTAACATAACCTTAAGCAACTTCCACTTTTTGATGAAGGAACTCATAAAGCCACTCTTAAAGCAATTTTCAGATATATATTAAAAAGGCTGGAGAGATGGCTCATAGTAAAGAGCACTTGTTGCTCTCACAGAAAACCTGATTTCAGTTCCCAGAATCTCCATCAATGTTTACGACCATTTGTAATTCCAGTTCCAAGGGATCCAATGCCCCTGTCTAGATTCTACAGGTACCAGAAATGCACACAGGGTACATGCATACATGTGGACAAAACACTCACACATGAAATGAAACAAATAACTCTTTTCAAAATGAACATATTAACTACTGTCACTGTGCCATATAATAGATCTCTTCAGTTAATTCCCTCTGTTTAGAGCAATGTCTCTCCAATCCTAACAGTCCCTAGCCTCTGTTAACACTGCAGTCTATGAGTTTACCACTTATCCTCTATTTGTAAGTGACATTATGCAACATTTCACTTTCTGTGCCTGGATTATTTCAATTAATATAATGTCTTTCTAATTCATCCATGTTGCCACAAATCACAGGAATGTGTTCCTTCTAGGGGATGAAGAGTATGCCATCATTAACTCGTGTGTGTGTGTGTGTGTGTGTGTGTGTGTGTGTGTGTGTGTGTGTGACATTCTTTACCAGCTGATGGGTACTTGGGTTGTTCCTGTTTCTTGGCTATTGTGAACAGTGATACACTAAACACAAAGTTTTACATCCTTTACTTATGTATATACAAACAGTAGATTATGTGGAGGTTCTATATAAAGGACTTGGAGGGGCTGCCATACTCCTCCACATGGCTATATCACTTTTCATTCCCACCATTAGTGTAAGACTTCCTTTTGCTCCTCAACAGAGCTTGTTATCTTTTGGATAACAGCCACCCTGATCATTGTAAGTTGATACTTTTTCTGATTTTAATTCACATTCACTAATGATTGGTGATGATGAACATGTTTTTTGCATACTTGCTGGATATTTGCATGTCTCTATTGAGAAATGTCTTTTAGGTCCTTTGCCTAATTTTCATAAGGTTACCAATTGTTTAATGAGTGAGCTGAGGTCCCACATATTTTGAGTATTAAGCTCCCATCAGATATACAGTTTACAAATATTCAAATTCTTGTATTTTAAAACGTCATTATTATAGAGCCAAACTGCCTATCCCTCTGTGTGATTATTGGAAGCATTTTATATAAACAGAATCCAAAAGTCTTTTACAGGCAGGTGGCTGATGAATTACCAGATCTTTAATTCATAAATTTAACTTGTTACACTCATTTGGTTTATTGTGTGGAATGAATGATTCATACAAACATTTTTTTTTTCACTCACAGAAACATGGCAAAACCTTTTCAGGGAATTGCTTTTGTTTCCTTCTTGGAGTGCTCACTATTCGGTGTGTATAAACAAGCAAATGCTTTGATATTCAAATTAATGAAGGCAGTTGAAATGAGAGATGAATCCATTTGAAAATCATATGCTTCCCTTGAATGCGTATTAATGAAAATCTCTCTCACACTTACATTATTTGAGAGACTATCTACCTCACAAGCAATGAAACACACCCCTGGAAGTTAAAGGAGACAGGTTACTTCACAGGTAACCACAAAACCAGGGTTCTGATTCTTCCTCTCTCCCTCTAAGAGCAAGCAACTAGAGCTGTGGACTCTAAGGCTGGTGGGTCTAGGTTTCAACACCCATTAAATGATTTATTAGCTGTGTGACCCTGCACTAGCTGATTCACTTTTTGAGGCTTAATTTATTCATCAACAACATGGAAGTAATGGTAATACTCATTTCACAGTTTAATTTTAAGAACTGAGTAATAGCACATATTTAACAGTGCTTTGGGATTTAATTAATTCTTTTATTGTCATTAACACTAATATTAAGTTAACCTGCTCTGCCTTTTTTCTGTACAGCAGTTTTCTCTTGCATTGAAAGGAGAAGCTACCTAACTGATCAATAACAAATGATCGAAATGGCAGAAATTTTTAAATGCTATGCAATACTGAGTATTGCTATGAAACAGAAGTGTTATTTTTCCTTTATCACATAGAATAACTGAATGCCTCTTCTCCCACACTACTTCAGACTAGTCATTTTTCCTCCAGGATGTAGATCATCTTATACTTTAGACTGATCATCATGTATGTATCATCTGTTAGCAACACAAGTTGAGCAACTATAGTCTGCAATGGTTAAGCTCCTGTTAGCTTCCCCAAACAAATGAGATTGTAGTTTCTGTAATAAATCAAGGGACATTGGTTCCTGCCTCATCTGTTCAGGAAAGGCCTGCAAGCAACAGCACCTTCTAGGAGTCTCAGTGTGACACCTGGTAAGGCCACATAAATCTCTATCTTCTGTGTACTCACCAGCATCTCTTAGTTCTGTTCATCATATAGCACCTGCCACGTTTTTCCTCTTCATCAGTGTGTGTCTTAGTTGCTATTAGTTGCTGTGAAGAGACTCCATGACCAAAGCAACTTAGGAAATAAAGTCCTAATTGGGGATTTGCTTACAATTTCAGGGGGTTATTATAGTGTGAAACATGGTGGCAGGCAGGCATGGTTCTGGAGTAGTAGCTGAAAGCTTACATCTTGATCCACAGGTTGGAGGCAGAGAGAGGAATACTGGGCCTGCCATGGATTTTTGAAACTTCAACGCCCACCCTCAGTAACATACCTCCTTCAACAAGGACACCCCTCTTAATCTTTCCTAAACAGTTCACCACCAGCTGGGGACCAGGCATCCAAATATAAGAGCCTGTAGACCAGTCTCAGTCAAACTACCACAATATGCTAAAAGAATCAGCCATTCTAGGAGGGCCCCTCCTATCAATTCTATGGCTAGAATATCCATGCCAAATATAGTGCACCTCAGTGTTCACCAAGCCACAAACATTCTCTGTTTCCAGGAACAAAATCTGTGGTTCTATCCTTTTCCACGTGGCCCTGTCACAGTGATGCTTAGCAACTGTGCCTTTCACTGGGTTCAGATGGGCAGATAATGAAGGCAGATGTTCCACAAAAGCCATTATGTTGTGCCTCCATAACCCACTTTCTCCCCCTCCCCTTACAGTTGACTCATGAAAAAAAAAAGCTATGCCTCAGAGGTACCCAAGATGTAGCATGGACTCAGCAACTACTTCCGACAGAAAAGAACTGTCTATTGGTTAAAGCATGTTCTACAGAGTCAAATAAAAGATCAATATTGAGTTTTCTCGCTTATCAATAAATAATCTCTGAATTTCAATGTCTTGGGTCAGCTAAATGGCTCAGTGAGTAAAGGCACTTGCCACAAAAACTTAATTACAACTGGAGTTCAATCCCTAGAACCCACATGGTAGAAGGAGAGAGCTGACCGACATGAGATTTCCTCTGACCTCCTCATGGACACACACACACACACACACACACACACACACACACACACACACACACAAATAGAATAGAATTTCAATGTCATTTTATCTTCTGCAGTGAACTATTGAAAGACTCCTCAGTAAATGAACGATAGTATATAAAATGAGTGATAGTATATAAAATAATGAATAATTATAGTTCTTGGTTCACAGTAAGTACTAAAAAGTATCAGTAGTCATAAAATATGACTCTTAAGGGTATGCCTTATCTTTCTTTACTTTGCATTTCCATAATCTGCACCAATACATGAAAGCACAAAACTATTCATTTTTGGAATAATATACACAGAGAAAAATAAGGGGAAGTGTTATTTTGAAACAATGTGAATCTCTTGTTTTTTTCCTTAATTAGAAAGGGAAAATACTAACCTTACCCACACAGTCAAGTTCACAGCCTCAGATCATATTATGTCACGTAGTTCCTGGATAATATGCTACAAAGGGCATGTTGCCTCTGTGTGTTCTTTCCAAAACATATCTACTCTAGACATGAAAAAAATATCCAGTGAAGCCAAATTAAAATTTACTCTACAAAACAGCTAACTGAGATGCTTCAGAAGTGTCAAGATGATAAATAATAAAAGCTATGAGGTCAAGGAGACTTGACATCAGAGGGATCCTCTATCTGATTCTAGAGTAAGAAGAGGGCACAGGTGGAAAAACTAGGAAAAAAATTGGGGAAGGCCTGCAGTTTAGTTAGTAAGCTGCCACCAAGGTTCATGTCTCAGTTTTAATAATTATACCAATATTATGTAACACAATGACTTTAGGAAATGGCTGGGTGAAGACTCTAAAAATTCTCTGTATTATTTTTGAAACTCTTCTTTAAATCTAAAAATACTTGAAAATAAAATGAATTTAAAAGAAAAATTATAATAATTTGCTTTGCATTGCTAAAACTGAATTTAATTTCTGTCGGCATGCTCTCTTCTGGAAAAAGAATAAACTTAATCTTCTCAGTTCGGAGTCTTCCTTTCCCACAGGGCTGTGCAAATTCCCATGAGTTTCTGTGGTGCCATTGCACTGCGGGGAGGTCATGGTGTAGAGGTGCTCACAGACAGACAGATAATAATAGATGATAGATGTTCATCTCAGCTTTGCCCTCCATGTTGGCCCCTTCATCTTGTCCCATATTTCCAGCCACAGAACTTCTTGGCTCTCTATGCCATATCAGTGCCATGATTTATTGCTCAGTAAACACAACTTCTTTCCTTCTCATAGTGAAGAAATACACAATGCTGCTCAGCCCCATCTGTCATCTCTGTTCCTTTCCCCTAACAAGCAGTTTGGTGGCTTGATTGCAGAGTAGGCGAGTGGCTCTAAGAAACCAATTTAAATTACTAGGATTGGAGGTTCTGAAGAACTACACTGTGATGAACATAAAAACCAACCCACCCTTGCCAAGGAAAGCCCCTCAAGAGAGCTTTTACCAAGGTCATAACCAACTCTTAGAATCACTGTGCTCCATGGAGGAATTTTGAGATCAAACTCTATCCCAGGGGTATTATATAGCAATGAAACATTTTATCCTATCGAAAAGCTCATTAAGAATTAGAATGTTTTCTAGGGAGGCGAAACATTGCATTCTGAAGAGATATTCTGAATGAAGGCTCTTTATTATTCAGGAAGAACACGATTCAGAAGGTTCAGAAAGTCCCTGAAACTGATCAGAAGCACTAGGTCCTTCCCTCTCCAAGTTTATACAGATAGTTAGAAATACTGAGAGATACTCTCAGACAAGTCCAGCTTCCTGGAAGATGTTCACACCAACTGAGCTGCCTGGAAGAGACACTCTCCAACCTGCTGAGCTGCATGAATGTAAGCTCCAGAATTCCAGCTTTCATGAGCAATCACCCATCGTGGGCAAGCTTTTGGTGATGCAGCTGTTTCTGAGTCATTTCTATTTCTGTAGTAACCTCTCATTCTTACTCCTGAGAATAACCCCACTAAAACTCATTGTCTTACCAAAACTGGACTTGGGTGTTATCCTTAGAGCAGTCTTTCATTAGTTCCCTATCTAAGGTGAGTAGACATTTTGTTACATCTCCTGAAAAAAAAAAAAAAAACCCAGAAGAGGGTGGGTCCCTCTGTTCTTGTATGGCCAGATTTATCTTTGCTTTGTCATCCTTGCCTGCTGAATAGGAAACATAAAGCCTTTCATCAGACCCAGTCCTCAATTAAGCTATCTTTACTCCACCCCCTTCAGAGCTGTCCATCAAAGGACAATTGTGAAACATAAAACAAAAGCAATGTCCATAAGGAAATATGGCTTTCTTCTCTTCCACAGAGACTGCAGACTCTGGCTAGAGAAAGGAAGGGGGCTATAAGGTTAGAGACTCGGAATTTTTTTTTTCCATTTTTCTTTATTAAGAAATTTTCTGCCGGGCAGTGGTGGTGCATGCCTTTAATCCCAGCACTCGGGAGGCAGAGGCAGGCGGATCTCTGTGAGTTCGAGGCCAGCCTGGGCTACCAAGTGAGATCCAGGAAAGGCGCAAAGCTACACAAGAGAAACCCTGTCTCGGAAAACCAAAAAAAAAAAAAAGAAAGAAAAAAAGAAAGAAATTTTCTACTCACTCCACATGCTATCCACAGACACCCCTCCTCCTTCCTCCCACCCCCAGCCCTCTTTCCCAAGCCACCCTGCATCCCCACATCCCCCGAGATATTTTAATTTATCAGGATCATTCTTATTTTCACTGTTTTAGAAATTCCCCTTCTCTTTCCGTTCCTCCCCAGTTAGTTTGATTCTGAGGACTGTGAGACACAAAAGAGAAAAGAATGAACTTGAAATCTCGGATATTACTTTCTAAATACCCCTCCCAAGCCATCAGGGAGAAAAATGGAAGAACAGATTAAACTGGACATTTCTTTTTGAGAAAATGTGGACATAAGAGACTGAATAGAAAAGACCTGTGATGCAGTGACATTTACCAAAAGCTATTTGCTCTTAACTGATGACCAGGCACTGGGGGTAACTGAGCTCAGAAAGTCATAGGGTCACCACCGTGTCAACATCTTCTGCAGCTGAGCACTGAGTCACACAGCCAAGAGCTGAACCAATGCTCAGAACCTGGACTAAGGCAGTCTGAGTGGCACAAATATAAAGCCAAATAAACTTTGCCAGTTTTTCAAATATTTGAAGTTTAAAAAACTCAGAGAAATAAGGTT
Organism: Peromyscus leucopus; assembly: GCF_004664715.2. NCBI lineage: Eukaryota > Metazoa > Chordata > Mammalia > Rodentia > Cricetidae > Peromyscus > Peromyscus leucopus. The sequence continues at coordinate 60,152,310 of NC_051064.1, read as the reverse complement.
CTATCAAAGGTTGCTTCACACACATGCACATGAGCTTGTATGCATGCATGCATATGTATGTATATAGTGTGTGCATACACATGTGTATGTAGATGTATGTATGTGCACATGCATGTAAAAATCAGTGGTCAAGTCAGGTGGTGGCGGTGCACACCTTTAATCCCAGCACTTGGAAGGCAGAGAAGGGTGGATCTCTGTGAGCCTGAGGCCAACCTTGTCTACAGAGTAAGTTCTATGACAGCCAGGGCTACACAGAGAAATCCTGTCTCAAAAAAAAAAAAAATCAGAGGTCAGTGTCAAATGTCTTCCTCAATCATACTCCATATGTAATTTAATTTTTTTTGGAACCAGATCTCTCACTGAACCTGGAACTCATCAATTCAGCTGGACTGACTAGCCAGGATCCTTCTTTCTCCACCTTTCCAGTGCAGGGATTACTGGGGTACAATACTGTGCCCAGCATTTTTACATGGCTACTGGGAGTTGAACCCAGATCACTTTACCAACTGAGCCATCCTGACTCCATTTACCAAGCAGGCATTCACTTCCCCTTCACATTGGGATCTCTTGACCTCCCTAAGTCACTGTGACCTCGCTAAGTCATTGTGAGCTTATTGGCAACCTCGGGTCTTTCAAAAGATTTAACAATGGCTGGCTGGAAGTGGAAGGTGTTTTTATTCTGGCCCACAGCAGATTAGAGTCACTGAACCACAAAAAGGAACCAGGGGACATAAATGATCTGAGACAATGCCAATGGAACATTAGAACATCAGAAAAAGCAGTGAAAACCAATTTCTATAAATGTTATTTGTAGGGGCTGGAGAGATGGCTCAATAGCTAAGAGCACTTCCAGAGGACCTCATTTAGTTCCCAGCATCTACATGGTAGCTCTCCAACACCTGTAGTCCCATCAGGTGATCTGATGCCTTTTTCTGGCCTTTGTAGGCAGCACATGGCATGCATGTGGCACATAAACATAGATGCAGCCAAACACCCATGCACATAATTTTTAAGGTATATGTAATTTTAAGAACCATATAACGCCTCTATGGGACTATATAATCCTGTGAGTCAATTGTTCATTACATACTCCCAGAAGGAATTGGGGATGTCTCATCTGAGGAAAAAAGCAAATAATAATCCATAGGAAAAAGAAATTCACCAAGAGAGTGGAAAGCCCAAATAGTCAAAACAGAAGCATTGAGTAAAAGTTCCAGGAAAGGAGATTCTAGTGGGACCCAAGATCAAATGCTTTAACAGCTGTCAAATGAAACAGGCCACCTTGACAGCATGCATCTTAAAAGGCTGAAAAGCATCACTGTGTGAGTCAAATCTGAAGATTTCAGTGCTGAAGTTCAACTGCATTACTCAGCTTCTCAGCCCCTCTCACCACACCAGCAAACTATGGGTAATAATTGTACATCCCACTGCATTTACACACACGTTCAAGGATTCAACCAAACACCCACCAAAAACATCCATGAAAAGAAAACTGTTCTGAACACACACACTTCCTGTCAACATTCCTCAGCAATGCAGTATAACAACTATTGGAATAGTATTTGTGTCTTATTAGGTGTTGTATAAGTGGTCTAAAGAGGATATATGATGCCCCAGAAGATGTGTGTAGGTTATAATTCTAATCCTATATCATTTTTATATGAGACTTGAATATATACTGATGTGACTAGACATGGCAACAGGGATCCTAGGATTCATCCCCCATGGACACAGAGAATGCACTTCCACAGAATACTGAAAGATTAACAAAATAATACAAAATAAAAAATGACACAAAATAATCTCAAGTATTTCCATAGTTTCTCCCTTGCAAAGACTTGCAAAAACAGAAGTTGTTTTTAGTGTGACTTTGATATTATTAATGTGCATAAAGTAGAAACTGTCAATTACAATTAGAGAAGATAACATTGGGGAACATGATGTAAAATCCAAATGAATCCTAGGCAGACAATGGCTTTACATCTGACAGTTGCAAAAAGATGACGTTAATGTCGTCTATGGGCTTGAGAATCCCAAAACATGCATATCATTCACTGTACCACTTCATCCTACTCCTGTGATGTGGAGCCACGTTGCCCAACACAATAACCAGACAGATCAATAAAGTTAAAACAAGAATCCCCACAGGAGGTGACGCAGGGGGAGAAAAGCCCATCAAATTGGATTATGACATGAAGGGCCTCTGTGTGAGTGTTGAAAATATCTGTAAGTGATTTTATATGACCTAAAGCTGAGTACCAAGAGCCAGTGATTACATAAATAATGGAGCAGGAAGACAGCACAGAGTATTTAAGGTTACTCCAGACAATGATGAAGTATAAGGCTGCCATTGCAATGAGAGCATCTAACCCAATTCTATAAGGAATTGATTAGCTGATCTTTTGATTTACTTGGAACATTTGGCCGAACGGCTCTCAAAACGATAAACACAACTGTCTCCACTGGAGACTTACAGGTAAGCTCTAGCTCTAATGAAATAAGAGCTCACAACACATTTCACAGCCTGTGATTTTGGTATTAGGGATCATCTTTGTTCAGCGGGTTAGTACAGGAGAACAAAAACTAATCCATTTAGAAGTTTTCATTGGTAACGCATAAACTCATGAACAAGTCATTGTTACAAATGGCTCTACACAGGATGCAAAAGTCCTGCAAGGAAAATAGAACTTGATCCTTTTCAAAGTGGGAAAATCTCCTCACAATGAGGACCTCTTTACCCAGTCAGCAGCTCAACTAATATCCTGGAAACTGAGCAAAGGCTCTCAGGGGTCCACATACTGTATTTGTTTATGAAACTGTCGTGTTATTCTGAACAAAAAAGCATTTGCTCCACTCCTTCCCAGTCCATCCCCACAGCCTTTATGCTCACAGCAGGGCCAGAGAGCTCCTCCCTCAATTCCCATTCTGTCTGCTTCACTTTGGCTGACACAGCAAATGCACTCCGAAGAGCCAGACAGCAGAGTGGGAGTCATAGCCTTGAAACAAAGGAGGGTCACTGATAATTTATTTACTTGTTTATTTATTTCCAGTTCTCTCTTTCTGATGGTCAGAGATTTCGATGACCAGGTCCTGGGATAGGCACTGGAACAAATCCATTTACAATACCCTCTGGGGCAACAGGGCAGTGGATAATTAGTAATAAGTCTTTGTGAAGAACAAACCCTGAGAGGAAGCTACTGAAATTGTACAAAACTCAGCTACAGACAGGTAGGATGGCCTAAGAGAAGTACACCTTGGCTCTGGTGCCTAAGTGTCATTTGGGATCCTGCTCCAGTCAATGTTGCCATCTATGCCTTTCAAAGGTGATGTAATTGTATTTTGACATGGATCAAAGGTCATGGCTAAAAAATAAATGCATGAAAGAGGCTTGGGAAATTATCTTGTGTACTGGAAGATTTTAGGTAATAGAATTTAGGCTGTTAATTAGATTAAGCTTCATCAAAAAATGATGTTCACCATAAACAAAAACATTCATGCCTGTGATTATTTGACGTTGAAGTATTTGATAAATGGAATTTGCTACTGCCCTTCCCGGGGGTTGGTGGGAGTGTCAGAGCCCATGATAAGCCCCTGGTGCTTGGCAGAATAGGAGATTTGCTTCTCAGTGTGACACACACAGTCATTTATTACCAAGCCCAGCACACTGTTCATGCTGCATCAGTTCCTTGCCACTTTCAAATCCTTTCTTCAAGTCACACTTGTTTAGAAGCAGTTCTAAACAAGTAATTATTTATTCAATAGAGGGCAGTATCTCATTTATTTACCCAAACAATCTTGTAAGCTAGGCAGAGTGAATACTATCCTTATGCCCAGAGCAGGGACACAGTGCTCCACTAAGGCATTAGAATTTGATTCTTGCAAAGAATGGAGATTCCACAGAAGGCATGAAAATTCAAAAGGGCTTTTATTGGAATCGACGTGTTCTGGGTTTAGTTTGGGAAGAAGGCTTTGCAGGCATTAGAGGAGGGGAAGTGTGGTAGGGGATTGACAGGAGACACCAAGGACACAGTAATGATCCAAGAAGAAACCGTAAGAGTCTAAATGACTCTTGCGGTGATGGGACTGGGGGCTAGGAAATCGATTTGGAAGGCTTTCTGAAGGTAAAGAATGGAGGGCTCAGGGACTAATTTAAAAAGGGAGAAGAAGGCTCCAAGAGGGGACCAGCCATTGTGGTTCACCTGATAGTAACAGTCATGCCGTTAACTGAAATGGGAAGTCTGGGAAGGGCAAGTTTGTGGGGGGAAGGTAAACATTTTTTCATGCTTTGTTTGAAGTGAGATGCTTCCAGGCACTTAGCTCTTGAGTCTGGGAGCCTTAGCTCCCTGTGTGGAAACATCAAAAATGAATTAATATAAAGTTTCCATTTTACTCCATTTACATCCTGCCCTTTCACATTCACCTGACTCATCAAAGACTGTAAGTGCTAATAACTTCTTAACACCAATTTAGAAGTAGCTGTGAGATAACGGAATAAGGCAAGTGTTGTGCAGTGAACTGAATAAATCGGCACAGCCTTCGTAGAGGGGGGATCCGCAGAACGAGTCTCAGTTTAAAACACGCCTCTCGGTTTAGTAGGCTTTCCTTCTATTTATTTCCTTTTTAGTATCATCTCATGATTTTGTTGTCTACATAACAAAATCAGCTTGTGACTAGATGACCTGGCCATGGTCTTATCACCTTCCAGTTGGAATCCTTGCATCCTCAATAGCAGAACTCTCGAAGTCTGCAGCCGGACTCATCACATTCAGCCTCAGCACAATCATCTCAGCAGTTTTTGCCTTTTTGCAGAAAACAAGCTCGGTCTGCCACGGAAGCTTCTCTGACTCCTGTCAGCTACTCCTGAACATGAGGCCTTTCCTGGAGTGGTTAATGTACCTGGTGTCACCCTATTGGAGAAAGCTGGTTTTCCCTCATCCAGTAGGAGTAAGTGTCATTTTCAACTGTTAACCTTTACCCTAGTTTCATTCATTCATTATTTTAAAATATGTGTAACAACAAAGATACCCCCACAATAGACTGCTGACAATGGTCGAGAGACAGCCGGAATAACCTACTCTGGTGATGGGATGGCCAAACACCCTAATAGTTGTGCCAGAAACCCCATCCAAGGACTGAGGAATCTGGATGCAGAGATCCACGGCTAGGCCGCGGGTGGAGCGCCGGGAGTCTAATTAGTGAGAAAGAGGAGGGTTCATATGAGCGAAGAATTGTTGAAACCAAGGTTGGATAAAGCACAGGGAAAATAGCCAAACAAATGGAAACACGTGAACTATGAACCAAAGGCTGAGGGGCCCCCAACTGGATCAGGCCCTCTGAATAGGTGAGACAGTTGATTGGCTTGATCTGTTTGGGAGGCATCTAGGCAGTGGTACCAGGTCCTATGCTCATTGCATGAGTTGGCTGTTTGAAACCTGGGACTTATGCAGGGACGCTTGGCTCAGTCTAGGAGGAGAGGACTGGACCTGCCTGGACTGAGTCTACCAGGTTGATTTCAGTCCTCAGGGGAGGCTTTGCCCTAGAGGAGGTGGGAATGGGGGGTGGGCTTGGGGGAAGGGGAGGGTGGCAGGAGGGGGGAGAACAAGGGAATCAGTGGCTGATATGTAGAACTGAATGGTATTGTAAAATAAAATAAAAGGAAAAAATAGAATCCACTTTCTTAAAAAAAAAAAGAAGAAGAAAATATGTGTAACAAAATAAAGTATAAGATAAAACAAAAACCCTCACTTCAGAATTGGAAAAGAGACCACGAAAACACACAAGAGTCAGACACCCATCTCATTTGCTCACTCAGGAATTCCATAAAAACTCTAAACTGGAAGCCATAATATATATGCAGAGGATCTGGTGCAGATCTGTGTAGGCCCTGTGCATATTACTTCAGCATCTGTGAGTTCATATGAACTTTACACATGTTGATTTAGAGGACCATATCTTCTTGGTGTCCTCCAATCCTCTGGCTTTTATATTCTTTCTGCCTCATCTTCTGCAGGGTTTCCTGAGCTCTGAGGGGAGGCATTTGATGGAGACTTTATATTTTTTAATGAAGAGAATTATGTGTAAACAAAACAGTCTTCCAAGGACACACATCAAAATATTAATGGTGGTTATGATCTATGGATTTTGGAATTTTTTTGCATTATGTCTATGGCTTTAAATTTAAAAACAAACATTTACATTCTTTTCAGTTGGTACAAAGTGGGAGAGATGGTCACACATAAAATAGCTGTAAGCCAGGAACTAAAATGAAAGGTGCTCTGTAGAAGTACAAAGTATGACATAAAAAAAATGAAGAAGAGAATAATCCCATCTAACTAGAAACACCTGGAGTGATGGGGGTTAGGAAGCTCTGAACGGTGAGGGAAGAAGCTCCAAGACAGGGGAGCAGAGATGTACAGGGAATGCTTAAGGGAAGGCAAGATCTCTCATGCAGCTTGAGCAAGGAGATGATGAGATAGGGAAGAGTCTGGGGCTTCCCACTGGAGGAGTCAGAGTGTCATAAGGAGAATCTCATGGCAACCTCGTGAGCACCACTGAAGAAAGGAGTGATAAGCACTGAAGATGTATTTTAGGCAGGCTTTCAGAACTGGAGGGAATGGAGACAAAAGACTAGGGCATGACAGGGAAAACATAAGCCAAATGAGACCAGCCAAAAAAATGATGCAGCTGGGTACATTGTAGGTACCAGAAAATACAAGCCTTTCAGCATCCATATTGAAGGGAAGATGGAACAAGACAAACAGAAAACAAAAAGCAGATTGAAGATGAGAAGCCATGGAGGTAAAAGGAAAACCATGAAAGGACGATACAAGGATGCCATGGGAAGAGGCAAAATGAACCCAGAGTGGCAGAAGAGTTGATGAAATGCTCTAGTGACTAAGAGAAGGCCATGGAGGCCAGGAGAGAATAGATAGGAGGAGAGGTACAGAAAGGGGAGATAAAAGACCAAGAAGCTGTGGCACACAGGGCTTCTGAATTTCCAGTTTGGCATCTGGGAACAGTTCTAGTTTGTCTAGGATCAATCAATACTACTATTAATAGGCATCAACATGGGCCAACTTTGACCCCTAAATGATTTTAGAAACTTGGCATCACTAGAGAGAGCAATAGAGAGACTAGCTCTACTGGGTACACTCTTCTCAAGCCCTTTCCTCTTCCACATCTTTCTTCCTTCTATTCCATTCTACAATTCTCAAGCACACTTTTCCAACCACCATCTCCTACATATTATCCTTCACACTTGGTTTTGCCAGTTACCCACGGAGAGTGAGACTATTTTCTGCATATCTGGGGAAATCTTCAGAGATGTCTCATGCCAAATATTAGAATCCATTCATTCTTGAAAAAAATCAAGCATACATCCACTTTTTTTTATTGCTTTTCTGTCTTTGACATCCAAGGCTCCATATTTAAAAGAATTTTTTTTTAATTATGGGAGGGGCACATGAGTGTAGGGTCCATACAGGCCACAGGTATTAAACTCCTCTGGAGCTGGAGTTAGAGATAGTTATGAGCCCCTGGACATGGGTGCTGAGAACCCAAATTGAGTCCTTTGCAAGAGCAGTAAGCATTGGACCTTTAAGTCATTGGTCCATCCCCAGAGACTTCATATTTAAAACACAACCTGCTCCAGGACGTTCCTTCGCCTTTCAGTGTTGACAAGAAATGCTCTCAATGCACATTATTATTGACAAAAAGATAATGATGATCCTAGTCAATTCAGAGATGGCAGAATCATGGATCCTAGTATTTCTTGAACTCTAAGGAAGCTGCTGTTCTGATGATCTGAGTTTGATTAACTCATAGAAGAAATCCTTCATGTACCATTTTTATAAGAGTAATGCTCTTGTTTTGAGCACATGTTTGCATATGTGTGTTTTATTTTTATACAAAAAATAGAATTTTCCATTAGCCATTATGCCATCTCTTGCAGAAAAATACTGCACCATCACTGCCAACACTGGAACCATCTCATCAGAGTTCATACCTTAGCTCTGCCAAAAGGCAATTTAAGACTTTAGACAAGTCATTGACCTATGTCTGTTTCTTTTTTCTTTACTGTTAAATGATAATGTGAGAAATCAGGCAATATATGCAAAGTACTGAGAATGGTGCCTGTCATATGGCATGCAAAACATACCATTCATCTGCCATTGTATTTCTTCCTATAGTAATCATAACATAGCGAATATCATGCTGAAATAGACATAGAAACACATTTTTCAAAGCTATGCATTATTCCAATTTAATAACTCCAGATTTACTAAGCATCCTATTGTTATATGAGCAAGAGATATTGAGACCATGATTGGAAAAAGCACAGGGACAAATAGCCAAACTAGTGGAAACAAATGAACTGTGAACCATTAGCTGAGGGACCCCCATGGAACTGGACGAGGCCCTCTGGATAAGTGAGACAGTTGATTAGCTTAAACTGTTTAGGAGGCCCCCAGGCAGTGGAACCGGGACCTGTCCTTGGTGCATGAGCTGGCTTTTTGGAACCTGGGGCCTATGCTGAGACACTTTGCTCAGCCTTGGTGTATACAGGAGGGGATTGGACCTGCCTCAATTGAATCTACCAGGCTGGGCTGACTCCCCAGGGAAGATCTTGCCTTGGAGGAGGTAGGAATGGGGGGTGGATTCGGGGGAAGGCTGGGTGGTGGGAGGAGGGAGGACAGGGGAATCCATGGCTGATATGTAAAATTAAATTAATTATAAAATAAAAATACTAAAAAAAAAAAAAGAATTGAGGTTTTTTTTTCCAGATTGTAGCTACTGAATTCCATATAATTTGGTACACAATCACCACCTGACAAACCTACTATAAGTTGAAAATATTAAATGCATCATAAAGTTAAACAATTGTTAAGTTGAGACATAGTAAAACCTATATATACTCACATACTTACGCTGTTATTTCTTTCTTCACAGTCAGATTGCGGAATGAAAAGGTGTATGCATTTCCAATTCTGAGAATATTTGCCAGTTAGAGTAAAAAGCCGTTGTAGTAACTCACAAGACTATCTGGTCAATATGTCTTTTTCATAAGCACTCAGGCACATGCTTGTATCTGTAGTCAATGAAGAGTCTTTTTTTTTAACATTGTACTAATTTTTGCATTATACATTTTCATTTCACAGCTGCAAGATGGTATCTTGAGCTTTATTCATCTATCCATTGTGAAATTTGACTGAATCCCAAGTTATTGACTATTTGCATTGTCTGTTTTATGTGTTGGCATACTCCACTCATTTGCTAGTGTGTAGTTCTTACTGTGAGTGCTCTCTGATAGCATGACTATTAAGCCCTCTTTCAGCTATTCACAGCTACATTATTCCTTTATTTTAAGGCTTCACTCATGAGAGGTCATTTCCTGGATGGTGGCTCTGAAAGAAGCTTTCTCCTGGCCCCTGAGGATTAGTGGCAATTGAAGTCTGAGCATTCAATGCTAATGCATTAGGAGAGGTACGTGTTTCCTATTATAAAATCAATGCTCCTATATCTTTCCCTGCAATGGTACAGTACCACATTAATCTTTTTATTTTACTTAAAACAAAAAGAAACCTTTTCCTTAACAGGTTTTTGTGATTTACCATCTTGCTGTGAGCCCCATGCCTACAGAATAGCCTCACAAGGCAAAGTGATGAAATCTTGGATGCCTTGAAGCAACACAGAAGAGATCTTAGGAAGTTCATAGAGTATCTGAGAAAATCAAGGGCTCTAGTATCCTTGTGGCTTTGAATTAGCTCAGGCTAATGCCAGCACATTCTTTTCAAATGTTCCCTGCATCAAATATCTATTGTCTTGTGTCTATGCCTTTTGTTTTCCCAGTGAAAAGATAAGTTCACTTGTCATTTTTCGTTTTGCTTTTCAGGAGTCCCAGTGTTTTCTTGGACACAGAACAAGGCCATTTGGCATCTCTCCCTGTGAGTAATGATCTATTTATGGATCTGTTTCTCTGGCACATTTTTGCTGACATAGTTCTCCAGGCACAGGAAGAAAAAAAAATGACAAAAGTTAGGCCACATGACATCTGAACATTGCAAATGGGCTGAAGGAGTAGATGGTGCCCTCAGTCAGCAAATGTCTTGTTTATTTTTAATTGACAATAATTGTATGCATGTATAGAATACAGCATGAGATTTCAATAAATGTATACCATGTGTCATGGCTTCTTTGAGCCTCATGTATGTTAAACTGGTTCCATCTACCTTTATGGTGAAATCTGAGGACAATTAGCAAGACTCACCTGAGCTAAAGCATTCCTGTGGTGGTAATCTAATTGTACTGAAATGTGATTTTGATTGTATGTTAATAAATAAAGTTGTCCGGGGGTCAGAGCTATTAGAGCCATAGACAGAGTGTGGCGGTGGTGGCACACGCTTTAATCCCATAGATCTCTGTGTGTTCAGGGATACAGCAGCATGGAGACATATACTTTAAGACCTAGGGGCTGTACATTCAGACAGTGAGAGCAGTCAGTTTGGTTTACAACCAATGAGAAGCAGAACAAAATACTATAAATAGATGAACAGACAGAAATAGGTCTTTTCGGAAGCTGGGACACCGCAGGCGGAAGGTGAGATTAGCTCTGAGCTCTGACCTCTCGGCCTTCTCTTTTACATTGTTTCTGTGTTTCTTATTTAATAAGATGGTTGGTTACATCAATACATTCCTCTCAATAACAAAGGTGCTGAAGATCCTAATAATATCCATGAAGGAGAAACTTGGGAAAAGGAGCATGACAGTCATCAAAAAGGCCAGAAGAAAGAGGGAATGAATCTGCTCAGGATAAGGAGGGGTATGCAAGACAAGCTACAGTCACAGACGTGTTTGGGGACAAGGTTCATCTACAGCATGTAAATTATTATAAACAAGTGCTCTTAAAAACATTTTTAAATACTTAGTTTATTTTAATTTATATGTATATATCTGTCTATGTATACACACATATGTGTGAACAGATATGAGCCTAGTGTCTAGAGAGGGTATCTGATGACCTGGAACTGGAGTTACAGAATGTTGTGAGCCATCTGACATGGGTATTGGGAATCAAACTCAAGTCCTCTGAAAGAGCAACAAGTGATCTTAACCACTGAACCATCTCTCAACCCCAAACAACACTTGCTGTTTAGAAGTACAAGTGCTGAGGACTCACATGAGTCAAATCTGAGGGTGGATTTCTGGGAACTACAAAGGAGAGAGGAAAAACTGAAATGACATCATTGTAGGAAGACAATGGAGACTACTGGAGCTGATGAAGGAATGGTGTGCTCCTGATATTATGCATGGAAGGGGCATCACAATGAGGCAGAATAGGGATTGAAGATAGGTATTCACAAGCTGGTGATGAGACAAGTTACTTGACACGATGCTTATAGACACCTTTGACATCCTTCATACCAATCTCATGTCTCCATGGGGAGAGGATGGCTCAGGTGGACTTTTCAATCACAACTAATTCTGAACAAAAGTGATTGGACGTTCAGGGGATAATATCATGATAGGAACATGAGAGCTCACTGTAGTCAGGGAGGAATACTGCAAGGACATCACAGGCAGAAGGGGCCAAAATCCCTTCATCTAAGAATGCTGAAATAATTTAAAGGACTAAGTGTATGCATGGGGGAGGAAAGCTACCTTCGAGTAAAATTCTGAGAAGAGTATAAATGCTTCTTTTGGAGGGAGGCCTTATCTAGAGATCACAACATGACTGGAAATGGGTACTCAATAAGTCCCATGTTTAAGTTAATATTCTAAAAGGGACACATAAGTAAGGTGAAGTCATCAAAATAAGTACCATAACTCATCAAATTACTAACAACAAGAATAACCTAAGGATCACAAATATGTTAGAAGAGAAAGGAGTTTTGATGGATTTTATAAGAATAAGAGAAATAAAAGAGACCTGAAGCAGGTAATGGACAGGCAAACCAAACTAGAAAATTCTGATCTCATGGAAGTGGGGAAAGACAGGCTTCACCATTGGCTCTCTGTGGGGAGGTGACATGCATTAGGGGTCAGCAGGAAAGACTGCCTAAAATAGCAAGAGAGTAGACAAAGAGAAGCAAGGCTCAGTGGTTTCATTTGGATTAGGCCTATGAGGCCAATACTGTGTTGAGTCCCATTGCCCATTGTGGCTCTGAAGCTTCTGCACCTTTGGAGATGTGTTCATACTCTCTGCCCTTTGGATATGGCCATTGTTATTGGCATCTTAGATTCACTTTCAAAATACTACTGATTTTTTATTTACTCAGTAAATTTCAGGCAGTCTTCAGGGTTTGGAGTATGTTACAATGAACAAAATAGACAGAATCCCTCATTTATGTTTATATTATAGAAAGAGAGACAGGTTACAAATAGATGAATGAATAAATTCATAGATGGAAAGTTGAAGAATTTCTCAGTGCTGATGAGGAATTATGAATCAAAGTAAATTAAAGAGTAGCAGGCTGGATATTTTGGACATTATCAGAGAAGGCCTACCTGATAGCCTTTGAGCAGACAGGTATTTGAGGCAGGAATTGGAAATATGCAGATTCTTTTTCAAACCAGACATTACTGGTGGGTCTACCCAGGAGTGCATGTGAGTATGGTTGGCATATTTAATAAACTTTCTCTGCCTTAGTTGTCAGAATCCTAGACAACCACAGTCCAGACTCAAATTTATCTTATGTACATACATTATGATCACTAACATGGGGAAGAATGGAACCAATGTGCCTGTGAAAGGAGCCCTCAGCACTGGGTGGGTTTCTAACTGTTATCACCCACCCTTCAGATTCTGTGAGTCTCTGCAAGCCTATGCATATGTGTACATCTAGGTAATCCCCCAATACAGCAAAGAATATTGAGACTTACTTAGTGTGTGTATTTAACTGGTAGAGATCAACAGAGTCAATCTTACATTTTAGAAAGCCATATATTTACATCAATTCCCAAGCATTTCCTCCACAGTAGTATAATACAGAGACAGAGGACTAGATTTTAACTTTTAAAGCAGAGTCTCCCTGTATTGGTCATTCCGTCCATTTTCCTATCCTTTTCAAGGCTTCTGAATTCTACATGTGAGAGATCTGAGATTTAGAAAGACAGGGAGATTGGCCCAGCACCACAAAGCTAATGAATGGCACAGCTGAGTCCCTTAACCTAGCAGAGCAGGGAAATAGAATTAGCATGTTTAGAAATCATAATTTTATTTATGCCATATCATGAGCAAAACTTTCCAGATAAGCATAAGAAGGAGTAAATTGTTTGATTAAAGATGGCAGGTCAAATACATTCATTTTGGATTTCATTTCTTAAGGTTCAACTTGGCAAGAAGCCAAATTGAAAACTAAATCCCTAGTAATATGTTCACAGATGAATACCTTCCCTAGGAAACTTGGGTAACATCTCATTTCGCATTAAGAATGTTGCCTGGCTTCAAAGTATTATGCAAATGTGAGACCCTCAGGCCTTCTAGGAGGAGAATGGGGGAGCAGAGATGAGAAGGGCAGGCTGGGGTGGGGGAAAATGAGAAGGTAATCTTTGCAGAGACTCCTGAGTGACATTTACATGCAGCGTGAGTTTCAATTTGGTAGCAACTCATTGCACAAGCTAGTTTTTGTGATTTGAGTCCCACAGTTCCCCTGTCTTGATGTGAGTGGTTGTTTTGCAGTCACATATAGTGGAATCAACACTAGCTTAACAGACTAGAAAACAGTCTGTGATCTGTGCCTTGCCAATCACCAGTGGTGGAACCCTGGACAAGTCACTTAACCTCAGAGGACATCAGCTTTTTTATTTGGAAAGACACAATTGAAATAGACGATGTCTTCCAGCAATTCTGTGAATCAAGAAGAACTGACAGCTGTTGCCATGGATTAAGTTTGAATTTAGTGCCCTCATTATTGTACCTGTTGTTGGGATGTGAACTCTTGGAAAGCCCACGGTTTACGGTGGCTTCTATGCGATGCCCAGAAGACATGCATACGCTAGTCTTCACCTGTCCTGAAATGGAAAGCAGCCTTTAACCTGTTCACACAATTGTAACATTCAGTAAATGTTTATTGGTCAAGAGAGGTTGCTTCTGTTTCAGACTGACAGCTAAAGCCAAAGGGTGAAACAACATACAAGGTAAAGTCCCACTATGTAAGAAAAAAGATAAAATATATAAATATTAATAGACCAAAACTGTTGACAGGGTGTGCACCCAAGTTTCCAGTGGATTCTCTGAGAGATTGGGACTAAAGTGTAAAGGTTGTTTACTTTCTTCCTTTCTTATACATGCATTTTGTATAGCAACATAATACACAAAGGACTGAATTAATTTTTAAATTGATTAAATATAGTACTCTTATTGGTTCAAACTAGCCTGACAAGAAACTGTCATACATCATATATAACACCACAAAAACAAAACTAAACTAAACTGAACTAAACCTAAAAGGTTTTTCTCGAGTCTTAGAGTTACTGCCTTGCATTTATAGTTCAGGGGAAAAAAATCCAGAGATATTCTTTGCAGGGATGATGGCTTCTTCTGTTAATACAAGTATGAATGAAAAGTCTTTTTTTTTCTTTTTGTCTTTTTAATTCCTGGGACCCCCAGGAGAGTAGGCTATAGTCTGGTTATCAGAGCAAGTGGGTGTATGGGCTTGCCTGGAAGTGATAGCAAGCAAGGCCGGAAGATAGAAATGATGATAAAGTGAGCTTGACTTGTAGAGATGCTGAGTTGAGCATCAGTGCTCTCCACCAGACTGTTCTTGTTAATTGTATCTTATTCCACTTGGTTATGTATTTCATTTAATTCATATGTTGATGAGGGAGCATTGCTCTGTGCTTCTTATCAAAAAATCGCAATTACGGGGCACCCCAGAAACCCTCACCTATCAGCCATGCAAAGACATCCCATCCCCTTACAACAGAGATGCTCCCATCAACACAGTCACCTTTTCATCAGACTGCCTGGAAGCAATTTTAGAACACTTGATGCCACAATACTGAAAGAAATGGCCATTTCTAATGTAACAGAGGCAATCTAAGCTCTGTGCTTCCAAGTCATGTCAAAAATGTATTACAGTCATACGAAGAGAGTATTTATTTCTTATGTGTCTGTGTCTCTGCTCCAGGTTGTTACTGATGAATGAAAAAGATATATTTGCCATAGATGAAGGAATACCTGCAAGGATGCAGAGCTGACTCTGTCAGTTAGCAGTGACAAGCCACAGAAGCTCATCCCCTAAGCTTTTCCAGAAAGTGAAAAGGATATGGATGATCTGAAATTCCAAGTCTTGGGCATCAAAAGGAACAGTTGGATGTGCACTGACTTTGGATGTGTTCCAGACTATGAATCTAACTCTACCTCAGGCAGCTGAGTAAGCCAGTTCAACTTTCTATAGCTTGATTTGCTCAGCTGAAAAGTGAAGAAGTCAGTTACTACTCAACAGTGTGCTCTAAACCTATGGTGGTAATACACAGAAAGTCCTTTGGGTAGTCTGGAGGAGCATGTGTGAAGGCATCTAGGAGACTCCAACTTCCCCTCCTTGAGCTCTTTCCCTTTTCCATTCATGCTCTTTCTCCCTTTTCTAATTTCAGAAATGGTCAGTTTCTGTCATTGTACTTGCTGACCTCAATTCTCATGCAGGCCACGGTGCTACAGTCCAACGCCAGCCAAGTTGACAGGTGTGGTAATTTTCTCCCACTTCCTAGCTTGAGTGTTCAAAGACCTCAAAATTATAAAAGCTGACAAAAAGTGCATGAATGAATTTGTAAACAAAAGGACTTGCCTAGACACTCCTTGCAGTTCCCTGCAGCCCTGAGACAGAGGCACAGAGAACAGGTAGAACTTGTCCTCAGCTCTCGTGTTCGCTCTTTGGCTTCACTCTAACCATTGAATGCAATGTTCACCGGTGAGCAGACCAGCCGGGTCATGTTAGTTTGTTAGCAGCAACTGTCACTATGTTGGATGAAGTTTGCATGTATTTGCTTTTCATGGTGCCATTGCATTCTGATGGCAGAGTGGGAAGGCTAGTCACAAATCTTTCCTATACTTTGTGAAAAGAGCAAGTGATGAGGCATTGGCATGAGGCAAAAAAAAAAAAAAAAAAAAAAAAAAAAAAAA
Source organism: Peromyscus leucopus (assembly GCF_004664715.2). Lineage (NCBI taxonomy): Eukaryota > Metazoa > Chordata > Mammalia > Rodentia > Cricetidae > Peromyscus > Peromyscus leucopus. Next base: position 60,136,190 of record NC_051064.1, on the reverse strand, counting down.
TTCAAACAGTTCCCAAATAAACCTGAGCAACCAAAATAAACAGTGTCTTAGAGCAGTATTTTTAAATTCATACTTAATACAAAAAACCATAATGATCAAAATATTTAAAACATAAATGCAGAGAGGAGCTAACACCGCTTACACAACCCTGCTTCCCTAACATTATCTAATTTCCACACTGGATAGGGGCTGGGGCAGAAATCAATGGGGGACCTCAGCCTGCAGCCAGACACCTCTCACCTACAGTAACTAGTAGCCTCAGGAAAATTGTTGCCCTTATTTTTTGGTTCCTCATTTCTAATCACATTTCAAGTGGAAGCCTGATGAGGTAACTCACTGTATGACTCACTACACTTGAAGATCTAAGGCTATTAAAAAAAAAAAAAGCTGCATTGTTTAGGATGCCATCAATGACTCCAAAGGGGGGAAGATCCATTCATCTGTGTCTGCAATGCAAGTGTTTATTGAACAGTAACTATGAGACAACTGCTAAGCTGGGCACTGAAACAGCACAGAAATGGGAGAGGACAGGAGGTCTGGCCAACCTAAGAATGGAATTCCAGAAAAAGGGATCATTACAGCCAGAGACTTAAAGGTGAAAAAGAAAGCACTCACTGTGGGGACTGTGAGGAGTTTACTGTACATAAAACAAATAGGATGAGTGGATACATACACATACATGTATGCATATGCATATACATTATGTGGAAGGGGATTATCCATCAAACCCGAATTCCATTCACTGTCCTGCTGCTAACTGGCCAGACAATGGGGCCTCCTTATCCACTGGTATTCTGCTTTAGGACACAACACAAACTCTCCCATGAAAAAAAAAATAGACAATTTGCTAGAGAACGTTGTAAACCTCACATGTCGGTGTCTAGAGTTTATATTTCTCAGTACCCACGTAGGGCTGTAATTAAGACATGCAATCATGTCCCTGAGAGCATTTTTCTAAACAGCTAAGTTCCCATTGTACAATGCCTGCAAGGCTGAAGCTTACGGGGACCTGACTAGACAAGCAAACTTTCGTCTTCTCCTTGAGGTGTGGGAAGCACACACCTAGCAAAAGTTGCTGGCAGCCACCCCCAGCGGAGTCCACTCCATCTAGGCTATGGGAACCTAGCTCACCTGCTGCTGTCTTGTTTGTGTCTATTGATTTAATTCCTGCACCCGAAAAGTTGGGACTACAGTCAGCTATTTACAATGAATAAAATAATTTTTAGTGAACACCAAAGCATACATGAGCTATATGCTTTTACCTCACTATTTTCACACATGACCTTCCATCCCCCTGCACCAAGATGAACAAATAACTCATAATAATAATCAAAATAATCCTCAGTCCTTCCTGATAGGTTCCACTATGATTCTTGAGAGCCTGTTTGGAGGTTCTAGCAGGGGAGCGCAGCTACTCATATACCCTTGACTGAAGACCAGTCCTCCTCTATTTGGGAAGGTCATCCTCTTTGACCGAGTGTGCACAGACGTGGAGCGGTGAGGGAAGAAGGGGACACCAGCCTAGCCAGCCAGATCAGCCGCATCAACCCTGACTATCAACGGGGTGACAGATTGTCGCAGCCATGTCGCCCTCACACCCATCCACTGTGATTCTTCAGCACAGCAGGAATTAAGAGCACAGAGAAATGCACTATGTGCCCAAACACACACAGTTGATAAGTGGCAGGGCCAGAATTAAGAATTCGACTGGGGCCTGGTGATATGGCTCAGCAGGTAAACGCGCTTGCCACCAAGCCTGACTTCGATACTCAGAACCAACAGGATGGAAGAAGAGAACAGATGCCTGGAAGTTGTCCTCTAGTCTCTTCATGTGGGCACTAGCATGCATGCTCTCTCTCCCCCTCTCTCTCTCTCTCTTTCTCTCTCTCTCTCTCTCTCTCTCTCTCTCTCTCTCTCTCTCTCTCTCATATACACACACAACTATAATAATAATAATAATAATAATAATAATAATAATAATAATAACTTTTAAAAAGAATGAAACTGGTCTTCCAACATCTACTTTATAAAAACAAAGAGTTCACTGAATTCAGATTTTCGAGGGAATTCAGAATGAGAACAGGCAGCAGCTATCTCAGGTTGGCTTCTGTGCTTTCAGCCATGTCGCTCCATAAACAAGGTTCATCAGCCTGCAGCGCCAGCGACAGCATTCAGGTTGGACACTCAAGATCATATTCCCGGGCTCCAAGAAGCACCTATGGGTGGGGAGGATCCTGTGTCTGTCTCCATCCTTCCCACATTCTTGGGAACAGGCATCCTTCCTCTCTGCTCTGCTCTCCTGCTCTCACCCCTGCACCTTTTGTTCTTGAGCATTACCTCTTTCCATCTGCTCCTCCTCGATAAGAACTTGCTGCAAGCTCACTATACCTTCTCCCAATGGTCCCGTAACTCTTTCCCCTGCCAGACTTCATAAATGACGGATAGATGCACATGCCTGGATGCTCTCCCTCCACTCCCCTCTGGGCCCTGAAATATGGCTTCTGAGCACACTGTTGTGCAAAGCTGCCTTTCTGACTGTCACCAGGGAAGTCTGCACATTGTCTATCTGCAGTTCTCTACTTTCCACCCTTTCATCCCTCCTCACTTAAAGCCATCCTGGTCATTGACACATTTGATGAAGAGACACAGATTACAGGATAACCATAGTAACTCTGAGAGCTGGTCCTGGTACTGACCCGCTTGGTATCTATCTCCCTAGAAAGCCGATAAGACCTGTCTCAGTGCCAAGGCAAAAGGACTCGTGCACACTGTCGATCAGATTCCGTGTCTAAGTCCTGATTCAAGGCCTGACCCAATGTGCATCCCTGGAGTCTGACTGTACCTCTCACAGTTCCCCCAGGCTTTTTGCTTTTGTGTTAATTCTCTCTGACCTTGTCTGCGAAGTCCATTCCCACATTCTATCCTGGAGCTCAAGTCTGTCTTTTATCCCTACCTGTGACTAAGTGCTGAAATTCCATCTCTAGGTTGATGGTCTACTTGCCATCCTTCCCCTTAGTGCAGACAGGTGTTGACATTCATTGTGACATCACAGTATGATGAGATAGGTCCTGGTACTTTCAAAGATGTCCAGAGATACCCCAAAATCCACTTCTGCAAAACAGAATCCCATTTACCTTCCATGGCTAACCTTTTCCGCCTCCTTTGCCATTCCCTACCAGCTACCAAATCATCAAACACGTGATACTGTCTGGAAGGCCGCCGCTTTTCCTTTAGCACCGTGGTCAGTTTGAGACAAATTCAGCTTTGCTTCGTGATGATGTTCCTACTGGGACCTTCATATTGTAACTCGAGATATGTGGACTTGGGTCAATACGATGCATAGACCCCAAGTTGTACTGTGGGTGTGTCTAGCTCATAGGTATCTGGCTAAGTTCCACGGATGCCAAGATGCCATGAGCTCTTCAAAATAGACCCTAGAGCTTCAGAGCCTTGAGTCTCAAGTTACTTACAAAGTTTTCAGTAAATTCACTAAATAAGAATATTTTGACAAGCAAGGGGAATGGGGTACGACATGCCAGGAACTAGTTGTGTGTTCCTGTCACTGCCTCCAAGATTTGCCAGTAACCTAACTTCTTCAATACATGTTTCAAAATGATGGCTCAATGCTGTTCACAGTGGCTCTGTGAAGAAGTGGCATTTCTTCACAGATTCAGCTGAGAAAATGTGTCCTTGTTTTAATCTGCAGTCTCCCTAGAATATTTTTGTCACTGGCCTCCAAACATGGACCCCGCAGAGAAGCACAGGCCATGAGATAGCTCCTATTTTCCTAATGCAGAGTCATGACTTGGTGACTGAACGGCGTCGCACTCACTTCTCTAGTCATCCATTCAGTGAGTGAATGAATGCAAGCTGAATCTTTGCTTTTATAGCAGGCCTGGGCTGACGCAGCAGTGACTGTCCTGCCCTCAAAGAGCAGAGAAAACTCATCTCAGCAGTGAATGCTGAGGGGGTGGAGGGTGACCCAGGGGCACCCAGAAGGAGAATAACAGGGTTGACTTCTATCTCTCGCTTCCCAGCGATATCTCCCCCCCCCCACCGCTACTTCCCCACCATCCCTGCCATTTCACACTTATATTCCCACAATAAGCTCCAGGCCTGCAGCCTCACCATCTCCAATTCATCCTCCACGCTGCGGTCATGGCCATCATTCCCTAATGGCCATCTGATCACGTCTCGAACTTTCCCAACCTTCAAAGGCTTCCAGGCTTTTACATAAAATTGAAGCTGTTTTGCTTGGGGATGGGGGGGGGAATTCCAGTCACACACGATCCCTGCTTATTTCTCTGACATGCTGTTATTCCACTTCAAGGAGATAAGACCCTGCATCTCTTGCAGCCACACAAAACTCCTTCTGGAACTCGCATACTCTTTCTGCATGGAAAGTCTTTCTCTTCTTCATGTCATTGCTCAAGACTCATCTCACGTCAAACTCCCTAAGAAACCTTTTGATCTTCCCACCTTTCAATTGCTTTCATAGCATCCTGGCCATATCTCTGTACAAACACTCACTCCATAGCATCAGTCGTTAATTAGCTTCACCGCCATGCTATTCTTTCCCGTATGGCTCTAGTCACACAGGATGACCTACAATTACCCAATTTATATCAAGCAGTCACGCATTTCCTCTGCCTGGATGACCTTTCAATCCTTCCCTTCCTATAAAGACTATTCAGTTTTTCAAAAGTATCCCAAGGATCACCTAAATTCCCCAGGGAAAGAAAAGCAAATCCCTGACTTGCAAGTACTGCTGGCACTTTGTTTATACCATATTGATAAGTTGGTTATACGCCAGAGGTAGTTTCCTCCTTGAAGGTTTGAATCAGCTTTTACTTCCTTGTGTTTTGTTTGCTTTATTTTTTTTCTTCCAGGCTTAACAACAAGTACTGATGCATGTTTTATAAAATGTTGAGAAAATCCAGAGGGAGGGAACAGAGTGTATATATAGTTCATATGTCCAGGACTCAGTACCATGCAGAGACATTGCACTCTGGCTGCTCCGTGTGTGTTAATCTCAGATTTACCACAGCACTGTAAACACTTCGAGGGCCAGAACTATGTCATATATTTTAATATGGCTTCTGGTACTAAATACAGAACACGTGATCAATAAGCACCTATCAACAGAATCTGCATGTTATCAAATTAAAGTGATCTTGCAAATGAAGGAAGAGGAAAAGCACCCGAGCCGAGCAGATGAAGAACCCTAGTAAGAAGGGAGGGGGATCTCCATCTTTCCTTGCCAAGACTTTTGAGAATAATGATGAGGCTGTCACCCTAAAGTGAAAAAGAAGAAAAGGAGGGGGGATATAGGCTGACAAATATTTTCAACTTTGCCAGTTTCCACTGGAAAATATTTCTGGGAAGGTCTTTTCTCCCCCAGTTATTTAAAAAAGGAAAAAAACAAAAACACTTTCAGATTCCTCTCTCACTGAACCATTTTTAATAGAGTCATAAAGCCAGGTTGTTTTAATCCTGTTTCCCTTTCCCACTGCCCTCCCCCACCCTTCCATTTTTCCTTTCTTCTTCAAACCTCCCCTCCTCTGGCTATGCTTATGAGACAAGGTCTCACCTGTGAACTTCCTCATTGAAGCTCATATAGGTCATACTTTCTCCCATTTCAAAGTCTCAAAGTTTTCAAAACAAAACTGTTCCCTGTTGGAATGAGCAGAGGAGAGAGAGAGAGAGAGAGAGAGAGAGAGAGAGAGAGAGAGAGAGAGAGAGAGAAGAAGAAGAAGAAGAAGAAGAAGAAGAAGAAGAAGAAGAAGAAGAAGAAGAAGAAGAAGAAGAAGAAGAAGCAGCTTGGCTTCTCTTACAAACTCTAGACTCTGGCTTACAGAAGAGATGAATCTGCACCCACGTGCATCCACCCCACCTTCCCGTCACAAACACGGCGGGATGGAGAAACTTCAATACATACACTTTCTATACCTGAAAAACAGTCATAGTAAAGGCAAGCCTAGGTGTTCCAGATGACACCTCAGGCATCTCCAAACTAGATCCCATTCCATGAACAGGAACTGCCACCACAACCCCCAAAGGAGAATGAATCCAGGGAAGGCTTCCCAGTGTGGGGCACTGGACTTCATCCTGCCTTAATTGGCTTCCTTCACACCTCTGATTCTCCCCTCTTTTCTCCCCCTTTGTCCTGGCTTCACCTGCTGCTGACCCAGGGTTGGCTGCCTCCAAGGGCTATTAGAATCCAGGCTTTCCCCAGGTGCAGGCAGGCCCTTTGCTCTCTGAGAGCTCACCTCAGCGGGAACTGGCTTTTTAAACGGAAATTCTTTTCTCAGGACCTTTTCCCTGGTGCAGAAGAGAAACACAGGCTTGCCAGTCCACCAACTAGATAACCAAGTGGCAGGCAGCAAAGCATCTCCACAGAAAAGGTTGAAAGCAAAAAAAAAAAAAAAAAAAAAAAACGATAAGCCCACAAAGACGAATAACAACCCCGCATCCTACACATACTTCACACGTGTGTGCCACGAAATCCAGGACAAAAATAAATTCCCAGATTCGCATGACACCGCTGCCACCACGGCTGTCTCAGTCCAACCCCTAGAGCTGCTGCAGTGGTGTGTGTGTGTGTGTGTGTGTGTGTGTGTGTGTGTGTGTGTGTAGACAGCCCCCACCCCCACCCCCGCCAGCAGAGACCCTGGGGTTCTGCGTTTCTAGGAGGTGATTATGTCAAGCCTTTCAGTAACTCATCGTTCATCTGGCACTGACCTGAGCCTCACCCTAGAAACTCTGTCACTGGTGTCGATGAGAAAGCCCATGGCTATCCCAATTCTCCAGGTGACACCGTTACTATGTGCCTAGAGCTCAGAAAAGAGAACCTCTGGCAGATGCCCACGCCTGAAGCAAATCAATCACAACGCTAGGGGCTGAGAAATCTCAACCCCTGTTGGGTGGGCGGGTTAGGCATCAAGTACCTGCAGGGCTCCGGTCCCCCACGCCCACCCCCGCGATGTCTCTGGACATCCCAGCCGGGAACGCAGTCTGTAGGGCGGAACCGGACAGAGAGAGCGCCTCCACGCCCCCTTTGTCTCCACGTTTGCCAAATGACAGGAGAGGAAAGTTTACGAGCCTGGACGGGGTAGCTTTCTTCTGGTTCCATCTGGCACCTTGCAGAAGACGACCCTCCCTGGGATCGCCCTCTCCTGCCCGAAACAACCAGGACACTACCTTCATCTTTCATCTGCACCTTGGAACCCGCAAGCCAGGCGTGGGCCACCTGCACCGCGTCGTCGGGTCGGGAACCCGCCCCTTCACCCCACCGCTGTCCAGGCTCAGCTGTCCCCCCGGGCTGCAGAAGCCACACTCACCTCCGGCGGCCAAGCTTCCTCCCTTGCGCCCTATTGGGCGGCCCGACTACGGGCAGCGAGGTGCATTCAGGCAGCGGCTGCAGACAAGCTCCCCGAGTGCTGCTGCATTCCGCCTGCGTGGGAGAGCGAGCGGGAGAGCGCGCGGCGCGGGCGTGTGCGAGTGTGTGTTTGTGTGATGTATGTGTGTGTGCGTGCGTGTGTGTGAGAGTGTGTGTGTGTGTGTGTGTGTGCGCGCGCGCGCGCGGGAGGAGGTGGTGCGCGGGATCAGAGATCCCCCTCAATGACCATCCCGAGCTTTGCCTCCTCTGCCACCTCCTCTCGCCTTTGGGTCCTGGTTTTGGGTTTTGGGATCTCTGGTTTGCTTAATGAAAGGGAAGGAGCAAAAGGCTGGCGGGGAGGGGGCATGGGGGGGGAGGAGAGGCGGGGAGAGGGCCGCGCATGCTCAGAGAGGGGCACCGAGCTTGCTCTTAAGAGCTGGTGCGTGAAGCCTGCAAGGTTGTGCCCCCCGGGAGCAGCCGGGCTCAGCGAGGCTCCTGGAAGGCAGCCGGGGGAATCCCGCTGCCGAGGTGCTCCCTGCTCGGTACTCCCGGGATCCCGCACGCTAGAAGCCAGTGGCGGGATCTCCACCCACCTAGGAGCCGCTGCTGCTGCCAGTCTTGGATAGCACCGCGTTCTTCTTGCGTTGGATATTTTTAGTCCTTGATCAAGCATTCCCAGGGGCCAGCGCATGACATCTGCCCAGGGATCCACAAGGAAACCCGGGCTACAGGACTAAAAGGAGCTTCTTGACTTGCCTTTCCTTCTTCCTCTGCCAACTTCCACTCTGTGACTAGCAGCGGGTGGGGTAGGCAGTCAAATCTCCCAAACAGCTTTGATGGTTTCAGGACAGAAAGGTATATAATGGGAGAGGAAAGAAGGTGAATCGCCACGGACCCCTAGCTTCAGCCTCCTCCGGTGTCAAGATTCCATGGAGAAGACACCTGCCTACTCAAGAGGGCAGAAAGAACAACGCAGCCATTGTCCCATTTGTCTCCCGTGCCAAAGCAATTGTAGGCTTTCATCAGTTGGGGCTTCTGGCCCCTCTGCTAAGTGGAGGAACTGTCAACTTAAGAGAATCCAGTAAGGGAATTTGAGCCTGTCAAGGCACAGTAACCTGAGGCCATGGGACGCCAGAGGGTGAGAGGCTTTGCAGTGGAGTGGAAACTTTTTCAGTGATGTCCTGTACACAAAACAGGCAAATGGTTAGTATCCATTCAAAAGCTTCCATTTTCTTCTCGCTGTTTAATCACACCGCAGCACACAGACCCCCATCTTCTCCCCTGCTTTAGAAAAAGCCACCCCAAACAGGCAACTTTCTGGAAAGATACTCCTCTCTTCTGCTCACTCACTTTCTGTCTTCCAAGCAAGAAGCACAGAGCACGGCCTCCTCTGGCAAATGTTTCCCAAGCTTTCATTTAAATATCACTCCAGAGCGCTTCTACTACACACTGCAAGCGAGCAGATGCCTTCTTGCTGAACTCTGACCCGTGTCCCATTCATCATCGCAATCATAATGTCGAGTGACACTTGAACAGCAGGACAATTAGATCAAATCCTAGGACACACACAGAGGAGAGAAAACAGCATGTCTAAATACCGTAAACAAAAGCAAAGTTCAGGAGAAACAAAACAAAACTAAGACACCAGGACAGAAGGTTCTTACAAAGAGAAAGTGTCCAGGAAGTGTCACAGGTGGCGAGTACCTTCCCCCTGAGGCCCACTGAGAACAGAGCTGAGTCTTTTGCTTAAAGGACAGTGACTCTGAGCCTCCATGCACCCAGGAGGGAGATCAGGGTCTCCAACAAAACCTCTGTGGTATATTTGAGACACCTACTCATGTCTGGTTTGTTTGTTTTTGGTTTTGCTATTGCACTATTCAGAAACATTTAATAGTGATCTTCCCCACCCCTCCCTCACCCCCGCAAATTCCCCTTAGAACGGTGAACAATGTTTCCAGGAATTTCAAGGTATTAGCATGGCCGGCCAGAGTGCTTTCTTGGGGCAGTGTAGCACAGATACTACATGGACACTGTGTAAGAGGTAAGTGGGGCCTCTCAATGAATACAAGAGCTGGGTGGGACCCAGAAGAGGAGCAGACTGGGGTAGGTAGGAACAGTCTCAAATTCCCAGCCCTATCTGTAAAGGCAAAAGGAAGGCACTTGTAGTAGTATATCCGAGAAGCAAGCAAGTCCTTTGTAACCAGCTTTGTCAGGGAAGAAAGGGGTGGTGTTTAAACCTGCCATCAGGGACAGCCTGTTCACCAGCTTTTCAATTTTTTTCTATTTCATTTATTTATTTAGTGTGGTGATGTGTCTGTATGTGTGCAGACACACCTGAGACATCATATCTGGAAATTAGAGAACAACTTTTGGGAGCCGGTTCTCTCCCTGCACAATGTATGGATCCTAGGATCAAACTAAGGTTGGCTTGGCTGCAGACACCTTTACCTGCTGAGCCAACTCTCTGGCTCCACTTTGCCATCTGAAAGTACCAAGTAGCTTCAAGGTCAAAGGTGAAGGGAACATTTTATATTTGGAATTGCAAAGCAAATGGAACCCCTCGATATTGCTTCTACTACAGGACTCAGAATAGGAAGTTCTAGAATAAAATTTCCACTGTCTGGGGAGTGTGGGAAATTCAGGGGGATTCGCTGGGATAATGTACACAAAGCATGTAACAGGGCCTAGCATGCATGGCTCTCTGCAACTTGTAGCTATTAATGTTTCAGTTAACATTTCCATTACTGTGAATTCTGGTGTAAGCTGGGGAGATTTTCTTTTCTAAGAGTATGCAAGTAAAACAGCTGAATACCACAAGCCTCCCAATTTCCCTTCTGGCTTCTTCCATCGCCCACTCACCCATCACTCTAATGTATTTAAATCCATGTAGTAAAAAAGAATACTATGAAGAAATGTGGCAATGTAAGTAGTAACTAATTCTAGCCCTCACCTTTCTATACTCATATATAGACATAAATATGACACATATTGTGTCTCATATTTCTCATAGTATGAATAAAAGACTTGCCTAGCATAGTCTCTTGGAAGAATCCACTTTCATTGGCAATCAGCATTGAAAAATATTTATTTTCACTTTTTAAATTAGCTTACAAAATAAGGTTTTATATAGGGTTTACCTTCACATTTTGTTTTGGATGATTATTCCCAAAGACATACTCACCCCTCATCTCACCCCTTCCTGCCCGCACCATATCCTCTTACCCCCAGCATCCCCCTTTCAGCTTATTCTGTTGTCATTTCCACTTCAAAGTCCCCTTCTCCCTAGTCACATGGGTCCTTTCTAATTTCCTGGCCTTTACCTATGTTTACTCCCACCTGGACACACATACATACTCAATAGCTAGAGGCTAGGATTTGCATGGGAGAGAACATATGGCATTGGTCTTTCTGAGCCTGGGTTACCTCAAATTATATTTTCCAGTTGCAACCATTTTCCTGCAAATTTCATGAATTCCTTTTCCTTTACAGTTGGATAAAAAGCACATTGTGTATGTGTTCATTTTTATTATCCATTTACTTGCTGCTAGACAGCATATTTTTCCTCCTTTCTAAGTTTACCTATCAAATATGTTACTCCTGGCTGTAACAGCTATATTAGTAATAAAAATTTTGCTGTCAGAACTATGACAAAATTATTCCCATGATCCTTTGAATATACAATGAGTAACTTATCACACCAAGGATTTTTGTTTCTCTGTCCTTCATGCAGCTCAGTTACAAGCCACTCAAAAGAAGAGTTTTGTGCTTCTGGTGCCTCAAGGAGTAAGCAAGTGGTATATGTTTAGTAAATGTTTAAAGGGTGAGTGATAAATATATACTCACAAATTAATCTATGCTGGTAAAACGCTGACTATGAAACAGACTTCCGAGTTCAATGATGCTTGACACTTTTAGAGATAATGGTAGGTACTGTTTTTAAATTTTTGTGTGTGTGTGATTGTCTAAAAATGGAAGTTGAAATGAGAAAGGCAAAGCAGGTTTCTGAAGACAGTTTTTATTCCCTTGGAAACAGATAAATCGAGCCCATTCTAACGGTTTTTCTAGTTCAGAAGGAGAATAAATTTGAGCTCAAAGTGTATGATAGTTGAAGAGACAGATTCATGCTAGACAACTAGTCCACCAGAATTATCTTCCAGTGTATCAAAATGTCTCCACTAAGAAGAATGAAATTGTGGTTAGAATACTTGACTCTAAATAAATAAATAGATAAATAAATAAATAATCAAAGAGAAGAACAGCTTCCAGGATACCAGGATACCCAGTCTTTCTCCTCTAACTGTCATACATGAAAGTAAGAAGTTGGTTTTATTTTCATGGATAAGAGTTGGGGTAATAGGAATTAGAACCACAGGGAAGGTCTTAGCTCTGGTCCCCATATAAGCCACAGAAAGGACAACGAGAGGATCAGATGAGTGATACTGTATTTGTCTCCCCCAACTCACACACATTTAGTAGGAACTCACTGAGACTGATGTGAAAAATGAAGGAGATCCAACGACAAGCAGCATAAATCATTTGTATCCTACTATCATAAGGAGCAGACTATGAATTCTGCTACATTCTGCCAATCACACAAACCTGGTCTCTCCTCAATTATCTTAATTTGGTCTCAATTTTAGGATGCCTGTGTTTTTTAATAAGACTCTGGCTGACATATAACTGCAGAACTGTTCTCTTACTCACAGACTTTTCTCACCTATCTTGGACCTTGTGGTGATTTAAATGAGAATGATCCTCACAGGCTCAAATGTTTGAATAATCAGTTCCCATTCAATGGAACTATTTGGGAAGGATGCAGAGGTGTGGCCTTATTAGAGGAGGTGTGTCATGGGACAGTATTTGAGGCTTCTAAAGACTCCTTTAAACAGTGATGTTTCTGCTTCTTCTGTTTTGTGACTCAAGATATAAGCTCTCAGCTGCTGCTTAGAGCCATGCCTGCTTGTCTATCCCCATGCTCCCTGATATGATATTGACTCCAACCCTCAGAAACCATAATCCCCAAATAAACTGTTTCTTCTATAAGCTAACTTGATCATGATGTTGTATCATAGCAGTAAAAAGCTAAGACATATCTCATGTTTGTGCTCTGATATCTGGGCTTCTCCATATTCTGTGCTTTATATTTTGGGTTAATACTTCATATGTCACACCTCGGACCCAAAGTTCCCACCAAGGTCTCCAGGTCTGCCCACCGTTAGCATTTCTTCAGTGCTGTAAAGTGGGCAGAAAGTTGTTTTTTTTTTCATTCAGACCCATTTTGCCAGCCTGTAGTGGTTGATTCTCAACAGCCTGGGTATCTTTGGTTTTTATCAACTTAAATTCAGTGGGCGGAGATAAATTGCTCAATCATCACTTTATGGTAGTCTGGTCCAGAGGTCAACAAACTTACTTTGTAACAGACCAATAAGTATATATTTTATGCCTTATAGGCCATATGGTGTCTGTCAGAAGTACTCAAATCTGATAGTCAAATTATGCCACTGACAATGCATAAAAGAATGGGAATGGCTATACTCCAGAATTTTCTTTTTATAAAAACAGGTGGTGGGGTGGATTTGTCCTGCAAGGTATAGTTTGCCAACTCTGAGTCCAGCCTTTTCCTTTATAACCTTCACATCTATCATCAGCAATGTGTTGGGCATAAGAAACTAAACGTGATTTTTGTCCTGCTTGTAGGAAAATAAAAGCACCAGTTATTTGCAGGAAAATAATGACCCTTGTGCAGGCAATCTTAGTTTTGTCAGTTTAGAGGCTTCTTGTCAGCAAGCATGGGCTTCTTCACTATCTTTAAAACACAGTCAAGAGATTAGTTTTTTTCTACTTGTAAAGCATCTGCCTGTTTTCTGCATATAACAGTGTAAGCAATAGCAAGCATACTATTTTTAGCCTAAAAGCAACTTATGTAGTCTTAGAAATTTGATGAGAGAAGTATTCAAAGAAAAATGAAAAAAAATGCAAGCATGATATTCTTTCCTTCTAAAATAGAGCAAGTAAGTACATCCTGACTGACCAACACCTTCAGAAACTACCTCCCCAAATAAACTAAACCCAATAAAAATGTATCCTTGGCGCAGACCACTGCAGCCAGAATGGGTGAATGACCCACCTGTCAGCAGAACGTCACTCCTCCCTGGACTCTGCCCCCAGCAACCCTTCTCTAAGCCCACACTATCTGAGCTCATCCCAGGGACCTGTTGGACCCTGCCCCCGACCCCAGAAGACTTCTGCCACTGAGGCACAGACCACACCAGTCACAGCTGTCCTCAGCAGCTGACAAGCAGCCTTTCTCCAGAACTCCAGCAGACTCCATAGACCCAGACACAGTCCACACTAGTCAGAAGAATGGCCCCAGCACCTCCACTGGAGGCCAGGCTGGTCCTTGGTACCCCAGAAAAAGACTCAGGCTTTATTGGAGGCCAGGCTGAACCAAGAAACCCAAGAAGACTTAGGCTTTTCCAGAGGCCAGACCATATCAAGGGACTCAAGACCCCAAAACTCTAGTGGAGACACCTTACTGGACCTGAAGACACACCAGCCACCAGAACTTTTGGCCACTTAGGCCAGAACACCAGAGAAGAAACAAAAACCAAGGAACAAAATACCTATCTAACAAAGACAAAAACAGGAATCAACACCTAGATCTATAATCATCCCAAATCCAGATGCATAAATGTCAGTGTAAGAACACAATCAATAACCAGAACCCACCAGAACCCAGATATCATATGACAGCAAGGCCTGAACATTCCAAAACAGATGAAGCACAAGAAAATGACCTTTAAAATAACTATATGAAAATGACAGAGGTCCTTAAAGAAATAAAAAAAAAATCCCTTAAAGAAATGGAGGAAAGGACAAGCAAAAAATCTGAGGAAATTAATAAATATCTTAAAGAATGTCAAGAAAACTGAGAAAAAACAAACAGTTGATGGGAACCAATGAAACTGTTCAAGATTTGAAAATGGAAATAGAATCAATAATGAAAGCACAAACTAAAGAAATTCTGGAAATGGAAAACCTGAGTATGCAAACAGGAACTACAGATGCAAGCATCACCAACAGAATACAGGAGATGGGAGAAAAAATCTCAGACATTGAAGATATGATGGAGGAAATAGATTCATCTGTCAAATAAAATGTTAAATCAAAAAATTGCTAGCACAAAACATACAGGAAATCTAGGACACTATGAAAAGGCCAAACCTAAGAATAATAGGAACAAAAGAAGTATCCCAGCTAAAAGACCCAGAAAATATATTCAACAAGATCATAGAAGAAAATTTTTCTGCCCTAAAGAAGGATATACCTATAAAGGTACAAGAAGCTTACAGAACGCCAAGTAGACTGGACCAGAAAAAAAGCCCCCTTGCCACATAATAATCAAAACACTAAAATACAGAATAAAGAAAGAATATTAAAAGTGCAAAGGAAAACATCAAAGTAACATATAAAGGCAGACCTATTAGGATTACACCCAACTTCTCAAGTGAGAAATGAAAAGGGAGACATAACAGCAGACATAACAATAAATGCAGAGAAAATTCAGACAATCATTGGGTCATACTTCAAAAACCTGTACTCCACAAAATTAGAAAATCTAAAAGAAATGGACAAATTTCTTCATACATAACAAAATTAAACCAAGATCAGATCAACAATTTAAACAGATCTATAACCCCTAAGGAAATAGAAGCAGTCATTAAAAGTCTCCCAACCAAAAAAATCCCAGGGCCATATGGTTTCAGCCCACAATTCTATCAGACTTTCAAAGAAGAGCTAATATCAGTACTCTTCAAATTATTCCACAAAATAGAAACAGAATGAACATTGCCAAATTCCTTTTATGAGGTTACACTTACCCTGACACTCAAATCACATGAAGATCCAACAAAGAAAGAAAATTACAGGCCAATTTCACTCTTAAACATTGATGCAAAAATACTCAATAAAACACTGGCAAACTGAATCCAAGAACACATCAAAAAGATCATCCACCACGATCAAGTGGGTTTCATCTCAGAGATGCAGGGATAGTTCAACATCCAAAAGAATCTGTCAATGTAATCCACCATATAAACAACCTAACAACATCAAAAAAATAAAACCATGATCATCTCATTAGATGATGAAGAAGCCTTTGATAAAATCCAATACCCTTTCATGATAAAAGTATTGGAGAGATCAGGAATACAAGGAACATGCCTAAATATAATAAAAACAACATACAACAAGCCGACAGCCAACATCAAATTAAATGGAGAGAAACTAAAAGCAATTCCACTAAAATCAGGAATGAGACAAAGTTGTCGACTCTCCCCATATCTATTCAATATATTTGAAGTTAGAGCTACAGCAATAAGACAACAAAAGGAGATCAAGAGGATACAAAAGTAAGAATCCAAAGTACAGCCTTTTGCAGATGACATGGTAGTTTACATAAGTGACCCCCAAAAATCTACTGGGAAACTCCTAAAGCTGATAAACATCTTTAGTGAAGTAGCTGGATACAAGATTAACTCAAAAAAGTCAGTAGCTCGCCTATATACAAAAGATAATAGGGCTGAGAAAGAAATCAGGAAAACAACACACTTCACAATAGCCACAAACAATGTAAAATATCTTGGAGTAACTCTAACCAAGCAAGTGAGACCTGTATAACAAGAACTTCAAGCCTTTGAAGAAAGAAATTGGAGAAGATATCAGAAGTTGGAATGATCCTCATGCTCATGGATTGGTAGAATTAACATAGTAAAAGTGGCCATCTTACCAAAAGCAATATACAGATTCAACACAATTCCCATCAAAATTTCAACATAATTCTTTACAGATCTTGAAAGAACAATACTCAACTTCATATGGAAAAACAAAAAACCCAGAATAGCTAAAACAATCCTGTACAATAAAAGAAATCCTGGAGGTATCACCATCTCTGATTTCAAGCTCTACAACAGAGTTATAGCAATAAAAACAGCATGGTACTGACATAAAAACTGACACATTGATCAATGGAATCAAATCAAAGACCCAGACATAAATCCACACACCTATGGACACTTAATTTTTGACAAAGAAGCCAAAGCTATACATTGGAAAAAGAAAGCATTTTCAACAAATGTTGCTGTCATAACCAGTTCTTGGCATGTAGAAGAATACAAATAGATCCATATGTATTGCCCTGCACAAAACTCAAGTCCAACATTCTCATAAATCCAGTTACACTAAATCTGATAGAAGAGAAAGTGGGGAATAGCCTTGAACATATTGGCATAGGAGACACCTTCCTGAATAGAATACCAGTAGCAGACACTGAGATTGACAATTAATAAATGGTACTTCATGAAACTGAAAAGCTTCTGTAAAGCAAAGGACACTGTCAATAAGACCAAATGGCAGTCTACAGAATGGGAAAAGATATTCCCCAACCCCACAGATTTACCAACCAATCCAAGAGAGGGCTGATCTCCAAAATATAAAAAGAACTCAAGAAACTAGAAATAAAAAAATTAAATAATTTCATTTAAAGTTGGAGTACAGACCTAAACATAGAATTCCCAACAGAAGAATCTCAGATGGCAAAGAAACACTTAAACATCAGGGAAACGCAAACAAAAATGACTCTAAGATTCCATCTTACACCTGTTAGAATGGCTGAGATCAAAAACACAAAGGACAGCTTATGCTGGAGAGGATGTAGAATAAGGGAAACACTCCTCCATTGTTGGTGGGAGTGCAAAATGTACAGCCACTTTGGAATTTAATATGGTGATTTCTCAGAAAATTGGGAATCAATTTACCTCAAAACCCAGAGATACCAATCTTGGGCATATACTCAAAGGATGATCCATAATAACACAAGGACACTAGCACAATTATATTCATAGCAGCTTCATTTGTAATAGTCAAAACCTGGAAATGACCTAGATGCCCCTCAATCAGAAAATGGATAAAGAAAATGTTGTATATTTATACAATGGAGTATTACTCAGCTATTAAAAACAGTGACATCAGGAAATTTGACGGCGTATGGCTAGAACTAGAAAAAAAATCATCCCAAGTGAGGCAACCCAGCCACAGAAAGACAAACGTGGTATGTACTCACTCATAAATGAATATTAACTGTAAAGTAAAGAATAACCATGCTACAACCCAAAGACCCACAGAGGCTGGATAACAAGGAGGGACCAAGGAGGGATGCAGGGTTCTCCCTGGGAAGAGGAAACAAAAAGATCTCCTGTATGGACTGGGGGTTGGTGGAGGAAGAGAGTACTGAAAGAAATGACTGGAAGAGGGGAAGCATTTAAGGGTCAGATAGAAACCTGATGCAAGGGAAACTCTCAGGATTTTTCAAGGATGACCCTAGCTAAGACTCCTAGCAATAGTGGATATGTAGCCTGAACTGGCCTTCTCCTGTCCTGTAGACAATTGACTACCCCAATTGTCATCAGAAAGCCTTCATCCAGTAACTGATGGAAACAGATGCAGAGACCCACAGCCAAACACTAGACCAGGCTCAGGGAATCCTGCTGAGGTGAGAAAGCAAGGATTGTAGGAGCCAGAGGGATCAAGGACATGACAAGAAAACCCACAGAAACAACTAACCTGGCTCATAGTAACTCACAGAGTCTGAGCCAACAACCAGGAATCAGCCTAAGCCCTCTACATGTACATGAAACTTATCTAAGCCCTCTCTATATATGTGACAGCTTTGTGGCTTGGTCTACTTGTGGGACTCCTGCCAATGGGAGCAGAAGCTGTCCCTAACACTTTGGCTGGTTCTTGGGAACCTATTCTTCATACTGGATTGCCTTGCCCAGCCTAAATATATAGGAAGGAGCTCAGACTTACTGCAACTTGATATGCCATGCCTTATTGACACCCATGGGAGGCCTGCCCCTTTCTGAACAGAAATAAAGGAGGAGTGGATTGGAAGAGGGGCAGAGGGAAAGTAGGGGGAGGGAATGGGAGGAGAGGAGGTAGGGGAAACTGAAGTAGGGATGTAAAATAAATACATTTTTTAAAAAATGTACCCTTATGTAAGTCCCATGCAAAGGCAACCCTCTGCTGTGTTGAACTTGCAGGGTTTTAACTGTTTGCTGAGCACTTTTACAACATTCAACACAACTTAAAAATGAATTTCAGCCCATCTGGGAAATGTCCCTACTCCAAAGTGGTCCAGAGATTCAACAATGTCTCTATTAAAATACAACATTTCTGCAATTCTAAAATTTATATGGAATCTCAGTGGACTCCAGATAACAAAAAAAAATTTAAAAGAAGAACAAAATTGAAGGTCTCACTCTCCATGATTTCCAAACTTACTACAAAGCTAATCAAAACAGTGTGGTGTTGGCAAAAAGACAGGCATATAGGCCCCCAAAACAGAATAGAGAGCCTGGAAATGAGCCTCACATATGGTCAAAATGATTTTTGACAAGTATGCCAAAACTGCTCAATGGAGAAAAGACACTCTTCAGCAAATGGTAAAGGAAGAACTGCTTGCCCACATGCAAAATAACGCCTTTGGACTCCTGCTGTATACCACAAATGTCAACAGATTAATCAAAAACAAACATAAGAACTAAATCTGTAAAACTTTTGAAAGAAAACAAAAGTGGAAAGCTTTACAACATGGGTTTTGATAATCATTTTCTTAGCTCAAGTGATAAGCACCAGTGATGAAAGAAAAATGATAAATTTGTCTGCATCAAAACTAAAAAATATATTGTATATTAAAAACCATTACTAAACACAAAAGAACACTCATAAAAGGTTTTTTTTTAATCACAGGCATCATGTAACTGGTAAGATGTTAATATTAGGGTTGGAGAGATGGCTCCACAATTCAGAGCACTGACTGCTCATCCAGAGGACCTGAGTTCAATTCCTAGCACCTTCATTACGACTCAAAACTTCCTATAATTTTAGTTACACGGATTCAATGTTTTCTTCTGACCTCCATGGGCACCAGGTACACATATGATGCACAGATACATATACAAGCAAAGCACCCATCCACACAAAATAGAAGTTAAGAAGAAAAAAGTCATTACAATCCAGAATGCATAAAGAACACAGGGGATGGATTGTTGGCTCAGTGATGGGGAGTGGTTCTGTTCCCAGTACCCACATGGTGACTCATAGCTGCCTATAACTTCATTTTTAGGGAATCTGGCTTCTGTTGGTACCAGACACATGCATGATACACAGACATACATGCAAGCAAAACACTCATACACATAAAATAAAAATAAATGATACTTTTAAAAAGAATACCTACAATTTAATAACAACAACAAAAGTGAACTGACAGATGAGCAGAAAGGCTGGTATCTCTGACACTGTTCTATCGTTGTGAAGAGACACCATGACCACAATAACTCTCATACAGGAAGGCTGTAATTGGTGCTGGCTTACAGTTCCAGAGATTTAGTCCGCTTTCATCATGGTGACATGCAGGCAGACATGGTATTGGAGAGGAAGCTGGGAGTTCCACAACTGGATCCACAGGCACTAGAAGAGAGAGAGGCACACTTGGCCTAGCTTAGACTTCTGAAACCTCAAATCCTACCCCCAATGGTACACTCCTTCAACAAGGCCACACCTACCCCAACAAGGCCACACCTCCTAATCTTTCTAAGTGGTGTCACTCCCTCATGACTAAGCATTCAAATATATGAGCCTATAGGGGCCATTCTTATTCAAACTACCACAGCTGGGCACACATTTCTCAAAAGGAAAATATGCAAATGACCATCAGGCATACAATCTGATATCAGTGAACACCCAGCCACATGGAAACTATGACTAAAAAAGAAAATAACAAATGTTAAAAAGGACATGGAGGATCTGGGATTCTTATAGGATGCTCATGGGAATTTAAAAGAATAGTCTCTATGACAGTTCTTTTAAAAACGAAGCATATATGATGTAGCAAAGCCATTTCTTGGCATATAGTTTCAAAGCTTAAAGGCAGGGGCATGGATAGACACCTGTACATTTGTGTTTGTAGCAGCACCCATTCACAAGAATCAAAAATGGAAACAACTCAACTGTCCATTGACAGATGAATGAGTGAACGAAATACAGCATACATATCCAGCAGAATATTATTCAGACTTCAGGAAGGAGGAAGACATTCTGACAGATACTGTAGCATATTTCAACTGTTCAGACTAAGTGAAGTAAACTAATCACAAAAGTTCAAATGCTGCAAGAGTGCCTAGAGTAGACAAATCCATAAAAACAAGGCTAACAGAGTGGCAGTCACAGGTGCAAGGTGGAGGGGGCAATGGGAGTCATTATTTACAGGAACAGATTTCTAGTTATGAAAGATGAAAAAAAAACCCAAGGTGGGTGATGGTGATTGCATTTTTAAAAGAGTAAAATGGTAAATTGATATGGTGCATACATTATCACAATTTAATTTTATTTACTCACTTATTTGTTATTTAGTTAGTTAGTTATTGCACTTATGGACAAATGCTCTACCACTAGGCTACAGCCCCAGCTCCACAATTTTTTTAAACTACAGACTTAAATTTACTCCTTCAAGTATTCCTTCCCAACAAGCTTCCCCCTCAAATACTTCTATTAATAATATTCGTGATCCAGTAAAATTAGGTCTGCATTTTGACTTTGATTTTAATTCTGGCTCTGCAAGGAAATGTTTTAACTTCATCTCTACAGATAAGACACTCAAGCCTTGATATATAATACAGGAAATAATTTATCTCACCAAATCATGAGAATTAAGATAATGTAAAAAAACAATAATAATGCCTATGTCTTAGTTAGGTTTTTATTGCTGTGAAGAGAGACCATGACCACAGCAACACTTATAAAGGAAGCATTTAATTGGGGCTCACTTACAGTTTCAGAGGTTCAGTCCATTACCATCATGGCAGGCAGCATGGCATTGTGCAGGTAGACATGGTGCTGGAGAAGTAGCTGAGAGTCATATAGCTTGCAGGCAACAGGAAGTCAACTGACAGTCACACTGAGGGAAGCTTTAACAAAAGAGACCTCAAAGCCCACCCCCACAGTGACACACTTCCTCCAACAAGGCCACACCTCCTAATAGTGCCACTCCCACTGGGGGCCATTTCCTTCCAAACCGCCACAGCTTGTCAAGTAAACTAACAACTATTATCACTTCAGTGCTCACTGTGTTCCCACCCAAATGTCATCTTGAGAAGGTGAAGGAATCCCTGGCCTCTTTTATAACTAATTGCCATATTTATTTCTCAAATTGTTTCATGACCTTTTTCTCCCTATTTGCAAGGTTAGCATCACAAGTAAAACTCTCATCACCAAACCCAGGCAGATGCCTGGGGCCAATGTAATCACAGTGCTTGAGGTCAAGAACTCCTAGGAACCTGCCTGAGAGTGTGACTTTGTGTTTTTATGTTCTTTTAATTTGCAGCTGCATTTGCTGGAAGAACAGTTCCAAGAAAGGTATAGTAGAAAAGCCTCAAGGAAATAATTTTAAAATAATAGCAGCATTGCTAGAATACAGTGCAGTCACATGGTGTGTGTGTTGTGTGTGTGCACGCCAGTGTGTGTGTGCACAGGTGTGTATATCAAAGGAGGCCAAAGGAGGATGCCTGGTGTCCTGCTCCATCACCTTCCCTTCCTCTCTTGAGACAGGATCTCTCACTGAACTGGGAGCTCACTGTTCTTTTCAGCTAGGCTGCCTGGCCAACTGGTCGCACTGATTCTCCTTCCCATTTCTATTTCCCTCCATCCCCAGTGCTGAGATTACAGGTATGCCAAGCCATGCACAGATCTTTCACATGGGTGGTAGGGATCTGAACTCATACCCTCATGCTTACACAGCAAGTGTTCTTACCTACTGAGCCATCTTCTCAGCCTTGAAAGTTTGACTTTCTATACCTTTGCCATTGAAACTTTTAAAGGGAATGTCCCTTGGTGATCCCATGTCCCGAATCTAGCAAAGGACCCTTTAACTCGGGAAAAGCTCTGGGGAACACCTATGCCAAATAATGCAAATCTCTTCACAAAGTACCAGTGATGGTTTACCTCCTCATCATTACCATCAGCAGGAGATCTTCTAGAGATCATCACTATTAGTCTACACAGCTCAGTAAGCCGTTCAATGAACTGTCTGCTGTCTGGCTTGCTCTCTTCACCCTCCGACCAGGAATGGCATCCAGCTAAGCAATTGACATCCTCCAAAGAACAAACCAAACAACAAAAACCACTGTTCTCCCACATCCAGGCATGAGCCTAGAATGTCAACCTAGTGGATCAGGGTTTCCACTGCTTGAGCTAGCCATTGTGGTTTCTGACAGATGGTAAATGATCCAAACCTAGAAAACTGGGTCAAAATCCAGAACTCTGCCTTCCATGAAAAGAAAAATGTCTGTTTTTTCTTACTTGAACACTAAGCAGTTGACATGCTGTAAGCCTTGAAATCCCATGGATTAAGATGAATTTGATTTTACTATGCCTTAAAATACCACTAGATGTTTCAGTTACTTGAGAAGTTCACTTGGTCTCTGGTTTAGGGCATTTTGATTTAATTTTTTTCCCATGCCCTATTAGAATTGTGGTGATAAATGCAGCCATTTGGCATCTCTTTAAGAATAACAAAGGCGAAGAAAAAGAAAAGCAAAGAAATGACCTGCACAAAGCTTCAAGGATCCATCCCTCTGGCCACATCATGCCTGGTTTCTAATCCTAAATATTTTAGACATTCTCACCCATAAGCCTATGTCATATGTGTCCCCTTCCCCTTTTTCTGAAGTGCCAGCTTAGAAGGCTGGTGCCCTTCAAGGCTAACACCCACTGCTAGACAGATGGAGCTGAGAGGGCCAAGGCCAAGGCCAGGCCTATGCTGCCAACTCATTTGGCCACAGGCCCAGCCCTACTCCATATCCACCAATGCTGTCATTATCCAGCTAAGACCGGTCTCGGTGCTCTTTGCTGTCAGCTTCTCTAGGCTCCTGAAGATGACAGTAGGCTGTAACTCCTTGCTCCATCCTGCCATTCATACATCTGCCAATCACAGCTTTATGCACTTGAGAAGGTGTCCCTTGGCAAGAAGCAGCCAGAAGCCCCCTCCCATGCCCACAGCAGGTGTCAGGAGAGTGTCTGGAACAGCTGTCAGCCTCCCATTGCCAGGCTGGTGACTGGCTTGCTGGGTACTCCTTTCTTCCCTGCAGCTCTCCAAGGTTTTCACTTCACAAGCATTAGTTTTGAAGAGGAAGAGTGACTGTCTTATTTCATCTCCATTAAGAGGTCCATCTTCTAGTATACATACACACACACACACACACACACACACACATCCAGTAGGGATCTAAAATATAGTCTGATCATGTCACTCACTGGCTTAACCACCCAATGGCTTTTCACAGATTGCTGCTCAAAGTCCTTTAGGGGCTTGGTTAGGACTGTTTTGGCCCCAGACCTCACCATTTACAACCCATCTTTTTGCCTCCGTCTTGTTATTCCAAGCTTGCCAAGTTCCCTTCAACACCGCACACTGGTTTTGTTGCCCTCACCATGTCTGCCTAAGTCTTATTTGCCATTCAAGTGTCAGATTAGATACCACTTCATCCAGAAAGATTCCTCTGAACCCCTAAGGCAGGGAGAGGAAGTCAAGAACCTGGCCTGCCTCTGTGTCCCCAAGGCTCTCCTTACTTGATCTCTAGCTTACTAATAATGGCTATATGCGAGTTACATATTTGTATGTGTTAAACTTGAAATACTTCAGTCTCCCTCCCCCACCCCAATTCAATAGCCATTATGGCAATATAAAGTGTTGAGTCCTTTAAGAAGTGATTAAGTCGCAGGGTAGAGTTCTCATGGGTGGCATCAGGAGTGAGTTCATTCTCTTCCACTCTTCCAAGACAGAATGTAACAGGAAGACATACCCCTGACATTGAGCTTCTGAACCTCCAGAAAAGAGAGAAGATAACTCTCTGTTCTCTCAAATGACCCAGCCATGATTGTTGTGTCCTAGCAGAACTAAGGCAGGATGTAACTCTCTTTATAGACTTTGAAAACAAATTGAAGATAAAAGTTATCTTTCATCTCACATATACTAGGTTCTTAGCTTATGTTTGCTAAATAAATAAATTCATAGTCATGCTTTCCTACTAGAATTAAGGTACAAAATGTGACAGTAAGGGAACTACTCAAGCGGATCTTACTTCTGGAAAACTGTTAGTGTTAGTTTGTGCTCACCCACAGGTGTGTCTGATTCAAAGTGAACCTGGAGGGACCGAAGGTGCCATTCAGCTGCAATATACGTGGTTAGAATGTATGAGGCTCTGGGTTCTATCCTGTGTGTTTGTGTGTGTGTGTGTGTGTGTGTGTGTGCGCGCGCGCACACACACACAAATAATAATAATAATAATAATAATAATAATAATAATAATAATGGGGAAGGGAGGAAGGGAAGGGAGAGGAGGAGAGGAAGGGAAGAATGGGGCATTCTTGACTGAACATAGAGGAGCAAGAAGTCTCTCACCATCATTTATCTCCATTTATAGCACCTCATGGATGACAAATCTTGTCTCTTAAGCATCTCTTTGCCATTTTCATCAGCTAAATCACATTATCTCTGTGCTCATCCCCAAATATCAGCCATCATAGCCTTGCTAGCGCTCCAGGGAGCAGAGGCCTGCTTTGGCAGAGCAGTGGTACCAGGACCCCACACTGTCAAAGTCACTGGCACAGACACTCATCAGCAACTGTGACACCTCATGCCTGATAATGAATGTCAGCAGTACTGAGGGCCCTGGGACCTCAGTGGCAGCTGCAATGTATATCAGTTTTGTTACAAAGCTCACCTTCTGCCAATATGGTGGACATCATCTTTTGTAATATAGAGGTTTTGTCTTACAAATCAACTGTTTTCCCTTCCAGCACCAAGAAATAAAGCAGTAGAAGAGAGGGCCTTAACTCCATTTGATATACCACAACAAACTGGAAAATGTCAGAGGATCATTTTTTTTTTTTGTCAATGAGAACATTTTCTCTAATATGACCCAAGATGACATATGAACTCTAAAAGCAGAGCACTGAAATACATACCAAAATCGTAAGTTCAAATTTAGTTTGAGCTCTTTATTTATTTCTGGTATTGGTGATGATTAAGAGCCCGCTCAGCTTCAGGGCCATCTTTTATAAACTGTGCATCCATTAAAAGGTGATGTATCTGAGGGTGCTTTACCCAAGTGTGATCTGCAAGCACTTTGCAGGATATAGAAGTCTTCAGAATTACGTTGAGTTGAAACACAAGTGAGCTATCACTAAACACTGCAAAAATGTTGCCGGGATAAATTAATAGATCTTTATTTTCTACAATTCACATCATTCTCCTCAGTCAAGGGAAAGAATTAACATTCTCCAGATGGATGAAAATTGTATGTATATATATATAAAGTCTTTATTTCGGTGGAAAGATGCCTCTTGGTTTCCAAAGCAGGAATAACATTCCCTGAATATCTTTAGAGTGTACTCCTCTGTCCCATGCTGGCATCTCTGTTATTTTTCTTATGTAGCAGAGTAGACTGATGCTAACAGGATCACCTAGTTCCACAAAGCCCTGCTCTATGAAGGCCAAGAGAGTTTCAGGGTGACAAAACCAAGTTATTATCATATTATGGTATTATTTCTACTACCTCTCCTACCATAATTTGTAAAAGAATACTTTTTTAAAAAGTTAAACAGGATAGTTTTGATTTGTGTGGGAAGAATAATTCATATTATTCATCAGGAGAATAATCCAAGGTTCTCTACACCTTAGAATCATTTCCTACCACTTTGCTATGTGTCAGTGAACTTTTATAAGTCACAATTGTTTGGCATGTAAATTTTTGTTTTGGCAACATTAGATTATAATTAATTTAATAAAATATTTTATAAAAGAATGAAAATGTAGACAAAATATATTTTATAACCGTGTTAGAATAGAAAAATCAGAAAATACCATCACAATTTCCTCCTGTGGAGGTGTTTGGAAAGTGTTCTCTCTACTTAGCTCCATTTAATGAGAAGTTTCAAGAATATAACATATATTTAAGTATTTATTTGAACAAATGTCCACACTCTTTTGTTCTACCTAATATTTGTGTGAGCCTGCCTAAAGCGAGCCCGCACACAGCATGTGTCTATGCAGAAATTATGGGCACACGGCTTAAGTTAGCCTGGAGGGAGTCACAAGAGACAATACCTTTATTTCTTCACCACACAAGACTGTCCTCCCATGGAGTTGCTGTGTGTATAGACAAAGGGGATAATCTCACAGACCCCATATTTAACACAAACACATCCATTAGATAAGGCAGTAAAGGGACAACTCACAGTTTCTATCTCCTACTGTGTCACTTGTGATAAGTTGACTTTTTTCTCATAAGTTTATTACACTCTTATTTCAATTTTATTGGCATAAAATTGTCCAAAATGCCATCTTAACTGAATTTTAATAACTATAGAATGTATGGTAAGGTCCCTGTTTATTGTTTTTGACATTTTTATTTGCGTTTCCCTCCCTGAAAAAGAAATTTATCAAGGAGTTTTCTATTCTATTCTATTGGCTTTTTAAAGAAAAGAAACCATTTTTTCTTTTTAAATTCCCTTTGTTGTTTTTTTATCTTGTTAGCATCTTTTTTTTAATGATTATTGCATTCTGATTTCTGTGTTCTCAGACTTTAATTTACTGGACTCCTTTTTCCTACTTTTATGAGATGTGTATTTAATCCGCCTGCTTTTCTTCTCTAAATATTGTCACATCCTGTAGTACTAGAGTTCAGAACTTTGACATGAACTTCAAGGGACGCAATTCAGCCCATAACCGAGATGCCTCTCAGGAACTGCAGCACCTGGCCTGGCTACTCTTTACTCCTGCACACCCTTATTTCAGTGCTATAACTCTTCGAGGCCTCAGATAACCTCATGGGCCTCACTAACGTCACTGCTTTTTGACCGTCTCTGTAGTCCAACTCCATAGCAACTCACTCTTACGAGATCTTTCAAACTGCCACTCAGACCTATAACATCCCAACACTCTGCAATACCTGCATTCTCCAAGAGAAAAAAAGGTCACTTTTTTATTCCTCCTTCCCTGAACAATAGACTAGTAAATTTTCTGTAATACGTGGACTTTCTGTTATCATTTAATAGATTTAAGAATCATGTTTTGTGCAGATTTTCTAGTTGTTCTCAGAAAGAGGACTGGTGCATTTCTTCCATTGTACTTTCTGCCAAGAAGATAGCTTTAGACATGGGTGTGTCCACGTCTCTTTACTTAAATGAAGTGTATTGCATAAATGATTTTCTCTAGTGGTTTTCTCACTAAAAATGATTACTACAAAAATTTTGGGATAAAGTGATGTGCCTACATGAAAAGTAAGTGGTCCCACTTCCCTCTCTCCCTCTGCCATTCATCTTCTCAGAGGTGACAATTCTGCATATTCTACTTCCTTTATGTTTACTTAGATACATAAAATATGTATCAACGTTTTCAATAAATGGCACAAAATATACCCCAGTTGCATCTAACTTGTCTCATTTTGTGCGTGTCAATCCATTTGGATCAACCCATTCTTTTTTATTGCTTCAAACAATGCTATAATATGAATATGCTATCATTTATTTATATCTTGCTGAATTGATAACTATTTAAGATTGTCTCTATTTTTTATCTCTTTCAAGTAGTGCTGCAATGAAAATCATTGCATATGTCTTCTTCTATACATGGGTATATATGTGCAACATATATATGTGTGTATCTCAAATTTCTTCTTTGACAATTACATGTATGTATATAAGGGCCAAAATAAACCAAAACAATATTGTGAGTGCTTCTAAATCAAGGATCAATGTGATTTTTCCTCTTCTTTTGTTTTCTCACAGAGATCCTCTTATAGTTCCAAAAATCTCTTCCATTGCAGTTTTCTACAAGTTTTGTTTGATTATATGATGTACTTCCCTGGAATCTTTTAAAATGGACATATGCTTTCTCCTTTATAAAATCTTTGGATGTAGTGTCATGTATTAATAGAAACTAACGCTTGATAATTCCAGCACTGCTCAGACTAAAGTATTTAATATGGATATTTATTTTCTAATAAAACATTATTAGATCTTAGTTTAGGTAATTTTTTTGCATTTGTTTCTGCTTCTCTGAACTTTGTGTATGATTATATAAGCTTTATAGCATGGAATAGAAAAGATACTATCTATCCATGTCTCTGTTATGAAATACTTATATGGGATCAGATTATTAGTTATTGTGTAACTTATTGCTTTTTATGTCTCTTCTAATACATCTGAAACTGGACTATTTTGTATGATATGTATTTCCGTATTTCAATATGAAAATATAGTCCATTGGTATACATCACCATCTAGACCACATCAGAACCTGCTCTTGACTTCCTCTTTTCCTTTCCCTATTTAGTGTTTTACTCTATACTGAAATTTTTTCTAGAATTGACTAACCAAAATTTTTGGTTCATTTTTTTTTCTTTTACTGATTTATTGCTTACACGCCCTTTAATAGCTACACTTCAAGCTTGGTGTGTACTTCAAGTTATTTCTTTTTGTCAACAGCCAGGCTTATTTAGTAATGTAATCTTCCCACAAATAAAATAATGTCATCAGTTTGTTTTTCTCACTTTGCACCAGCCATTACACAGTCATAACAGCATGGTTGTGTGTGTGTGTTCCTGTGCATCTTTGTGTTTTCCGCTGTGCTTTTATATTGTGTTTGTTTTCCTCGCGTTTTCTCTGTTCCTTTCTCAAGGAGGTTCTGAATGGTTGTATTTTGATAAAACATGCAAGACAAAGCTTAATTCTTTTACTTACATATAAATAAACATTCAGAGAAATTACAGTTCAAAATATTTTTCCTAAGGCTTTCTAAGACATTTTCATTTTCTTCTATAACCCTGAAAAATGATATAAATTCATTATGTGCCTTTATAGGAAATATATTTCTTGCCCTGGAAGATTTTAAGGTTCTCCTTTAGTCAGTCTTCTAAAGTGTGGTATGTAGTGTTCTGATTTATTCTGACTCCTTCTTAAGAATACCTATTTAGAAGTTAAAGCATTGTGTTTAACTCCATAAGCACTCTTTTCCTTTATTAACTATGTTCTGTTTTGCTGTTGTTTGTCTCATTCTGGTATTGCTATTACTACATGTGTTCCTTCACCGTCATCTGCTTCAAACTCCCTTCTGCTTCTTCTATCTGAGAATACCTGTGGATCTGGAAAGAAGGCTCAGGGGCTAAGGCATTTGCTGCTCAAGTGGAAAGACCAAAGTTCAAGCCCAGAGCACCCACATAAATCACAGGCAAGTGTGGCAGCCTTCCAGTAATGCCAGTACTCACAAGGTGGAGACACAGGATCCCGGGAGCAAACAGGCTACCACTAGCTGAATCAATAAGCTCTGAGTTAAAGTGAGAGAACCTTTGTCAATATATAAGGGGAACAGCAACAGAGGAAGGTACCTCTGGCCTACATACTTGAACACACATACATTGTAAAATGTTTGTTTACGCTGTAAAGATGTGTCTCTGCCTAAGGAGCCATCTGATTGGTTGAATAAAGAGCTGAATGGCCAACAGCTAGGCAGGAGAGAATAGGCAGTACTTCCAGAAAAGAGAGAACCTAGAAAGGAATCTAGGCATGGGGATTTACACAGCAGACTCAGAACAAGTCAGATGTACCATACTGAGGAAAGGTAAAAGCCACATGGCAGAATACAGATTAATAGAAGCAGGTTAATTTGAGTTATAAGAGCTAGTTGGGAGCAAACCTAAGCTAAAGGCCAAGCTTTCATGAATATTAAGTCTCTGCGTTGTTATTAGGGAGTTGGCAATCCCATAAAGGAAAGTCTGACTACATTTGAGAAAGCTTGCTACACACATACACATGTGCACATATACACTCATACTTACTTGTGTCCCTACTTACATGAACACATGCATGCATTCCACACACATATAGACATGCAGAAAAAAAATCTGTGGCTGTGTTTAGGGCCCAGACAGGTAATATGGATAATCTGTCTCTCAAGATCCTAAATTTAATCCTACCCTTTGCACATTGAGTATTATTCAAAATGTTGCCTAATAAGTTCATATGCACAGATTCTGAAGTTTCTTCCTCCAGAAACTAAGCTATCATAGCTGAAAATGACATCCACAGCAGCTCACAGACTTGTTTTAATTGGGGTTAAAATTCATTGGCTCACTAAATTATCTAGGCTCA
The DNA here is from genome assembly GCF_004664715.2 of Peromyscus leucopus. Classification (NCBI taxonomy): domain Eukaryota; kingdom Metazoa; phylum Chordata; class Mammalia; order Rodentia; family Cricetidae; genus Peromyscus; species Peromyscus leucopus. The sequence continues at coordinate 60,105,544 of NC_051064.1, read as the reverse complement.
TTCTTATGCTCAGATCTACAAATGCTTAGTCAGTAAGACCAGCATTGTAACAGTGAATTATTACTGATTTCACGGGCATATGGAGAAATAAAATGAGTCATGCCACATAGGGCACTTTCTGAATGGCATTATGAAAAGGATACTGAGATTATGTTTTACATCCTAGGCGTTGGAATGAAGCAAAGAAAGATAGTCAGGGCTCTTCTTGACCTTGGTCTTTTCATCATCAAGCAAAGGTAGGATACTTAGCTTATAATTTGTCTCATAATTAAATGAGATAACTCACATAAAATGGTATGCTGTCCTCCTCTTTGTTTCCTGTTTCATAAAAATATTTTCTACATGCTCCCAGCATCACTACAAGATGCAATGCAGATTAAGCTTCGATCAGCAGTTTTCATTTCAAGCAAGAAGGACAAACATAGATAATAACTATTTCAATAATTAATAGACTGGAAAAAACCATCCATGGATGCTATGCCTGGGAAACAAGAATTCTCTGTTGTGACCTAATTTGCATCCTTGGTCAATTCAGCTTTCACCTTTGTTCCAGGGATGATTAACAACACTGAAGAAAAAGCACCACCAGGGCCTGGGAAAGTAGAGTGGTAAATTATAGTTATTGCCACTAACACTTTTATCATTTACTTACATTCTAGAAAGCACTGCTGGCAGTATTCCTATTCACATATAAGAACAAATGAGGATGAGAGTCAGAAGACCCATCAATAGCCCTAAGTTTATTCCAGAGTATTTCTGTTGCCTTTTAGGTCTGTCTAAATGACTCCATTCTTTAGTTCTGCTGAATGGTACTATCAAGGTTATGGATCTAATTATTATGTAGCCTTTTTATCAATGACCTATACCAGGAACACAGGCTGAAACCCTCATGTCAAGTGCAGGCATCATCAATGGGAGCCTTTGACTAGAGGGAAGTCTTGAAGAGAGGTTGTTACTGGTATTTAAGACAAACTTGCACTCTCTAGCACTTAGCTGGTGGTGTTTCTCTTAGATTTTTTTCTCTGTATGCCTCCTTCAGGGCCTTCAAGGGCAGGATGGGAAGTTTCCTAGAAAAGCTTGCACAGTCTTATGCCTTCAGCCATGTCCCTTGTTCTTCACATAAAATGACTCCCACTCACCTCAGCCTTTTACCCACTTCTGTTCCTCTCTCAGGCTTGAGCCAGTGGCCACATGCTTTCAGTAACTATAGCAAAGAACCCCTCTGGCTCTCTGAGGGCACATTGGAGGCTCCCATCATATTCAAGAGGCAGCCACGCTTCCTTTTTCTAATGCTATGGGCTTAGATCAGGGGAAGAGTAGCAATGTCCCCACTTAACTATGAGCACACACTGCCCCTGGGGCCTGGAGGATGTTTTTAAATAGTTCTTGTTCTTAGAGTGCTTTATGATCTAGTGGTGACTTTCTGCTAGGTCTTCCAGACTAAAATTCTCTTGAGCAGGCAGGGGCTCTCCTTCCACTGACCAGCGCAGACAGCCTTCAGGCCCTGCACCCAGTACATCATACTTGGCTTCTGTCTACTGAGATGCCAATGGATTCTAGCATGCTGGTGGCCTTTGCGATAATAGTCTTTTTAAATGACCCCAGGACATCAGTCAAATGATGGACATGGATGCCATGCCAGTTCCCTGGGGTCTCTGGACCTTGGCCAATTATTACAGAACATATTGTTTTCCAGGTTCAGTCTGTTCTCTGTTTTACTAACAGTTTAGACTACTGAAGCAGTTTAGTATTCTCTGACACTGGCTAAGGACAAGTCCACAATATTCATCAAATGCAGAAAAGAATCTTGGCTCCTCCCTAAGCCTGGCATTACAAAAACACATTTTTCCCATTCTTTTTTATTACTCTCCTGGGTAGATTAGAAATCACAGTTCTGTGTGATTTCTGCTACTACCACAGAATGAAACAGTTACGACAGAGGCTGTGGCCTACAATAGCTTAAATATTAGTCCTCTGGCTTTTGATAGAGAGATGCTAGTTTTCTGAGTTATGCCCATTCCAAAATGCTGTTTCTGACCCTATCTGAAGTCCAGTGGAAGATAAGCTTTGGATTCTGAACTCCATTTTTCATTCCCTGCTAACTGGGCATAGGTTCTGATCCGTTTTTCAACCTCCATGCTGCAACTCAGAATCAGAGAAGCAGTGCCAAAAGCAAGGGCTGCTTCTCTCTCAGATGTTGTTTCCCTTCTGTATTAGTAATTGTCCGGTGCCTTCAAACACGTGTCGACTTTGTCAGGCCTTTCTAATTGGTTCATGCAACATGGACCATTATCACCAGATGGGCATTTTAGTGTTCCTCTTGCACTTTTGTTGCTGCCTCCAATTCCTCATCATATGATTCATCTTCCTTTTTGTCTTATTCTGTCGTCTTTTGTGCTCAGCCTATGACCTCATTGTAGTTCATACAATGAGGCCATCTCTAAGGCTCTCTGCACTGTAATGAAGAAACAAGATTGCACGGCTTAGATTTGTGTTGTTGTTTTTCCTAAATCTTCCAGGTTTTTCTTAATCTTATCTTTGATTCTTTGGGGCAACTCTGATTTACCCTGTTCTGTTCTAATTTATCAGAGCCCTCATTGCTTTTGTTCCTATCTCTTTTTTTATCTGTCCTCCAACTAAACAAAGTTGGTGCAGATTTAACAATAAATGCAATGCTCTTATCCCAGTTCTTAGATATACAAATCCACTTATCAGATTTGCCTTCAACTGCTGTACAAATGGATGTGCCCTTTATACTAGAATTTCAAGATTCCCAGTAGTGTTTTCCATCTTCCTAGTTCTTTTTCTCTGAAGTTATCTACATTCTGCCTGACTCTGAACTAGAAGAGCTCCTTCAGAAATCTCCATCACAGTAATGACCATGGTAAAAAAGCTCCCGCATCTTTCATGACTGATACATTTTTTCCCAATTGTCTTTTATGAACAAATTATACACAAGTTCAGTACAATGTTTTGGAGAAGCACTGATAACCAAGGATTTCTATTGTTGTTCATTGATACGGTTTTAGGCTCTCTGGTTTAAGCTGAATGGAACCAGAGTTACAATTGCTTCTCTAATTGGGCCTGTTTTTAAGACATGAAGCCTGGCTCTATCTTTTCAATTCCATTCTCTATACTTAGAGGAAATTACAAATTGCCAGATGATATTTCCCGACAACCTTAGTTTTCCGTACCACCTTGAAACTTATTTGATGTAATTATACTCCCATTTAGGAGTCTATCTGGGAACTGTGAATTAAAGGTCAACATCTACTGGAGGCTGTCGTCCTACAGATCTGAACCTGCAATTATTCAGGAGCTGGGTCATTCTGTTGATTCCTGGGAGCTAAATGCTCTTCATAAATATTCCAGGCAGGCTTTCCAGATGCAAAGGAATGACAGGGCTTGTGAACTGAGTCACAAAAAAATGCAAATTGATATCAGAGGAAGTACTTGGCACCTATTAAACTCAATTTTCTTAAGAATTGCTGATTTGTTATTTAGTATCCAGGGATTTGGTACAGTGGTGTTTTGTCTGTGTTACAAGAACTGATAATGAGTCACAAAACAAGTAACATAGGTCACTGCATTTTAAGCAATTGTCCTTGGTCGTTTAGCTGTCTCACAGAGAGCATAAACAGTGCTGTACAGCAGGAAGAATCAGAAGACCTCAGTTTGGATCCTTGCTCATCTGTCAGTCTGTGTCTCGGAACTTGCCCGTCTTCTTTAAAATGGGGATGACAATAATGATTAAACCACACCTACTTCTCTTCTTCATTGACAGAGCTCATTGATGAAGGAGATGGAAGACCTCAGTGCATTATAAGCCAAGTAATTCATATCTGCTTTTTAAAAAATATGTTGTTTGAGAATAGCTGAGAACAGATGATGGCCATTTAATTGAGTGACTGTATGCCGGTCACTCTCCAATCATTCATTCATTCCAAAATCAACACTTATTTTCTGTATGATAACTATTGTGTCCAAAGAAGAACAGCCTAGAAGGATAAAGATAGTTTCTACCATGAAGGTATTTTTTTCAGGCAAACAAATGCATCTTGTCCTCCCTTAAGAAATTGTCAGACAGGAACCACTGTCACCATCTCAGGCTCTGTACTCTCACTCCCCAAATGGACAACTCTGAGGAAGCTTAGACGCAAGTTTGGGGTTAAAAAGCAAAGACCAACAATAACTAAGAGTGGAAAGCATCTGAAATCAACTTCAGATTTACATTTTAAATTGTGATTAAGTGAATTTCCTGCTAGGCATGTTGGAATATTATAGGTTGTTTTTTCCTTAAGAGAGAATTAGAAACATAGACGCCCTACCAAGGGCAAGGGCTCAACCTCGAGAATAAAATTCATGGCTAAAAGCAAGCAGAGCACACTACAGTGGAAACCCCACCAGAGCTGGCTGTTTTCTGTATCTTCCAAAAAGACACCTCACAGCCTGGGGTGGAAGATTAGAATAATTTGCATAGAGAGAAAAGAGGAGGAAGGGTCCCCCTTGCATTGAGAGAAAAGAGGAAGGCTCGCCCTTGCACTGAGGGCATCAAAGCTTGAAGAGATTGTCTACTAACATCTTTCAGTAGCACTGTAAAATTTGTAGCAAGTGGATTGTCATTTATCAATAGGTATTCATTTGTAAAATGCTTTTTGGTCTTTGAACTAAAATTTATTTTTTCTTTTATTGAAAAGAGATTGTTTTCATACAATATATTCTGATCATGATTTCCCCTCCCTCAACTCTTTGAGATTCTTCCCACCTCCCCCCACTATCTGAATCTACCCTCTTTCTCTCTTTCTAAAACAAAGGAAGCATCTAAAGAATAATAACAAAATAAGATAAAAAATAAATAAATCAGAATAAGAGAAAACAACAGAAGAAAAAAAGAGCCAAAGAATAAGCACAAGAAACAAATACAGACACAGAGATACACACATTCACACACAGGAATTCCACTAAAGCACAAAACCAAAAGCCATAATAGATACACAAAGGACCTGAAGGGAAGAAAAAATAAAAGAACAAAAATTTAAAATATAAAGCAAACAAAAATTGAAATAAATAAATACATAAATAAATGCCCTGACTGAACATTTTAAGGCAAAGAACCTCTAAAGATGCCATTGAGTTCTTTTTGTGTTAGCCATCTATTGCTTGGTGTGGTGTCTACCCTTGAGAATGGTTTGTATCCTAGTGAGACTCTATTGGAGAAAATTATTTTTCATTTGCAGGTGACAATCAAATGGAGATATCTTCTGAGTTAGCAATGGAGACTTGTGTCCACTTCTCTCAGCTCTGGGACACCATCTGGTACAGACCTGTGTAGGCCCTGTGTTGACAGTTTCTGTGAGGTCCTATATGCATTCATCATGCACTATTTAGAAGGCCTTCTTTTCTTTGTATCTTCCATCCCCTTTGGCTCCTAGTTTCTGTCTGCCTCCTCTTCTGCAAGATTCCCTGAGTCCTGAAGGAAGAAAGTCATTCCATTAAGGACTGAATATTCCAAGGTTTCTCACTCTCTGCGCATTGTTTGTTGTGGATTTCACTTTCTCTGCACCATCCACTGCAGGGGGAAGCTTCTCTGACGATGATTAAACAAGGAACTGATCTATGAGTAGCTGAATGTTGCTAGGGGTCATTTTATTGCTGCATCCCTTTAGCAGGACAATAATGTTTGGTTTTCCCCTAGGTCACTAGCTTAATTGGTCTCGAGTTCTTGGCCACCTGAGCAGTGTCGCAGATAGGTTGGTCTAATAGAATAGGTTTTAAATCCAACATATAATGGTTGGTTACTCCCATAAGATTTGTGCCACTGTTGTGCTAGTACATCTAGCAGGCAGGTCATCATGTAGATCAAATGATTTTGTAGCTGGGTAGATGTTTACTTTTCTCTTCTTTGGTTGCATGCAGAGTACCTTCCAGTACTGTAAACACTAATTAGTAGGGTGAAGGCTCTATGTAGGCACCAGCTTGACTTCTTCATGTTCAATGAATTGTGAAGGTGTTGTCATCAGCAATGGGTCTTACCATCAGTTTGTATAGAGTAATCATTAGCCTTGACAACAGACTGGGTTGTTTGGGACTCCCATGGGGCCCTTTGGCCAATAATTCAATTAGGTGTAACCCATTCCCTGTACCGTAAGCTTCATTTGGTGAGAGAGATGTCCAGTTAGGGCCCTGTTTCCCCCATTATTTGGTGATTTCATTTAGATGGCCCCCATATATATATACATTTTAGGAAGATTCTAATGTATTCAGTTTCTACATGACCTCTCAAATGGCCCTTAATTTTATCTGTCCCCCACCATGTCTCCCCCCTCACTCCTCTCACCACCCTCTCCCCATTTGATATTCCTATTCCAGTTCCCCTTCCCTTATACAACTATATCTATCTATTCTATTATCCCTTCTTAGGGAAATCCATCCCTCCCACCTAGTCCTTTTCTCTGCACCTTTTTCAGTTAGATAGAGTGTATACTACTTATTGAAGACTTAACAGCTAATATACAAATATAAATGAATACATACCATATTTGTGTTCCTGGGTCTGGGTTACCTCATTCAGGATTATTTTTTCCAGCTCTATACATTTACCTGCAAATTGAATTATTTCATTTTTAACAGCAGAATAATATTCTATTGTGTAAATGCAACACGTTTTCTGTACCCATTCTTCTCCTGACACATATTTAGACTGTTTCCAAATTATGACCATTATGAATAGAGCAGCAATGAACATGGTTGAGCAAGTGTCTCTGAAGTAGAATGAAATATCTTTTAGGTATATACCCAAGAGTGGTATAGCTGGATTTATTTTCAGCTTTCTGAGAAACCACCATACCAATGTCCATAGTGACTGTAAAAGTTGGCAATCCCCACCAATATATGAATATTCCCCTTACTCTATATCCTTGCTATAATGCCCTGTCATTTGTTTTATTGATCTTGTTTTATTCTGACTGGTGTTAAGATGAAATTTCAAATTAGTTTTTGACTTTTTTCACTGATGACTAAGAATGTTAAACATTTCTTTAAGTATTTCTCAGCCATTTGAGCTTCTTCTTCTGAGAATTCTGTTTAGATCTGTACCCTAACTTTCAATTGCATTATTTGTTTCCTTGATGTCTATTTCATCTAGTTCTTTGTGTATTTTAGATACTACCTTTCTATTGGGTATAAGAAATCTTTTACCATTCTTCAGCCTGCCTCTTGGTTGTCTTTGGCTCTTCAGTTTCATGAGGCCCCATCTATTAATTGTTGCTTTTAGTGCCCATGTTATCAGTGTTCTGTTCCAAAAGTCTTTTCCTGTACCAATGAGGGCTACTATTCTCCAATTTCTCTGCTATCAGATTCATTGTATCTGGCCTTATGTTGAGGTCTTTGACCTATTTGGAATTGAATTTTGTATTTCTTGAATGCAGCAGAAGAATGGATCCTGCTTTCATATCCAATCTGTTAGTCTGAGTCTTTTTATTTGGGCAACCAAGACCATTGATGTTGAGAGTTATCAAAGAGCAGAGAATGTTGATGCTTGTTATTTTGTTGTGATGATGTAGGTTTCCCCCTCTTTTTTGACTTGCTACTATGAGATTTTTTTTCATTTATTTTGTTTTGTTTTCTTGGGTGTGGTTAACCTCTTCAGGTTGAAGTTTTCACTTCAATGTTTTCTGTAGAGCTGGACATATAAACAGATATTGTTTAAATTTGTTTCTATCATGGAATTTCTTTCTTTCTCCATTGTGTTTGAAAGTTTTTCTAGGTATAGTAGTCTCGGCTACACCTGTGATCTCTCAGAGTCTATAGAATGTCCATCCTGGTCCTTCAGGTTTGAGAGTCTCCATTGAATAGTCAGGTGTTATTCTAATGGGTCTGCCTTTATATTTTAATTGGTCTTTTTCCCTTGCAGGTTTTTAATGCTAGAAATCCACAGAGTCTATTTAAGGAGCAAGGAAATTTATTAGGGGGTAATTCATTGCAGTATGGGTATTTATCATAGGGTCTGGGAAAGCCAAGCTGTGCCCTACACTGATCTTCCAAGATCTGCCTGGTCAGTCCTAGCATCCAAACCACAAGAGGGCAAAGAGGGTGTCATGTACATGCATCCCATATCATAAGGATCCCAAGCAGCCATGGCCAAGGAGCATGTACTTCAAGGTCACAGGCAGGTGTTACAGTTACCTACTACTTCACTAGGGGCAGTGCTTCAAGGTCATAGCTATAATAGCTACCCAGGTTTTTATATTCTTTCTTTGTTCTATATACGTAATGTTTTGATTATTATGTGTCATGGAGAATTTCTTTTCTGGTCCAGTTTGGTGTTCTGTCTGTTTGTTCTACCTTGATAGGCATGCCTTTCTTTAGGTTAGGGAAGTTTTCTTCTATAATTTTGTTGAAAATATTTTCTGAGCCTTTGACCTGAGTTTCTTCTCCTTCCTCTATTCCTACTATTCATATATTTCATCTTTTCATAGTGTCCCAAATTTCCTGAATGTTTTGTACCTGGATTTTTTAAATTTAACGTTTTCCTTAACTGAGGTATTCACTTTTTTAACTTGTCTTTGATGTCTGAGATTCTGTTTTCCATCTCTTACATTCCACTGATGAGGACTGTCTCTGAAGTTCTTGTTCAAGTTCCTAAGTTTTTCATTTCCAGGGTTTTTTGTTGTTGTTGTTTTGTTTGTTTGTTTGTTTGTTTGTTTTTGTTTTTGTGTTTGTTTGTTGTTGTTTTTTTTTTTTTGAGACAGGGTTTCTCTGTGTAGCTTTGTGCCTTTCCTGGAACTCACTCTGTAGCCCAGGTTGGCCTTGAACTCACAGAGATCTGCCTGGCTCTGCCTCCTGAGTACTGGGATTAAAGGCATGCACCACCACCACTCAGCTCATTCCAGTTTTATGGCTCAGCCTAACATTAAAGACTAGGCTCAAAACCAAAAATATAATGTTCTTTTAAGTTACATGATATAATACCATTATGTCAAAAATGTGAGATACTCTCTCCAATTAGAAGAGGTTTTTAAACCTTTACTGAGTTTTTACTAGTAAAAACTAGTAGAAGTTGCTGTAAACTCATTCATCTACAGTGTTCCTGTTATGAAAATGTGCAATAAAAGTGATTCTTCTATTTCCTTTTAAAGTTCATCATGTTTAAAGTTTCTAATGTATTCTGATGAAATGGGTATCACTGTAAAATCCTTGCAGCTTTCTATTCATAATTTTAAACTATAATTAGATGGCTTTCCTGGACATGTAAAGTTAAATAAGTGGAAAGTAGAGATCAATACAACATCCCCGGTCTTACTATTCAGAAGTAAGTATTACTTAGTTTTCCTGTGCATATGCCCAACTATATGATATGTAACATGAAGGCTACAGAGATGATTCAGTGGAAGGAACACTTGCTGTGTAAGCATGGAGACCTCAGCTGAAATCCCCAGCACCTACATTAAAACAGCATGGCTTACATGCCTGTAACCGTAGAAATGGGTGTGTGGTGGGGCCAGACAAGAGGATCCCTGAGCTCTCGGCCCACTAGGCTTGCTGAAACAGCAAACTTCCTGTTTAGTGAGAGACCCTGACTCAAGGCAATGAAACAGGAAGCAGTAGATGAAGACACCTGCCTGCCATCTTCCTCCAGCTTCCATATGTACACACAGGGGTTGCACATTTGTGCATTCATGTAGGATGTACACACACACACACACACACACACACACACACACGCACACGCACACGCACACGCACACGCACACGCACATGCACACGCACACACTCTCTACAAGATACATTTTAACACACCTTCAAAGTTTTGTATTGTGTATTGAATCTTACTTAAAGATATGCTTTTTACTTAAAATTTTGTAAGCATTACCCATGTAGTTAAATTTCTTCAAAAACAAATTTACTCATGAGGAAGAGAATTATCATATAAATATGGTATCTAATCAATCCTCTATTGTTGCAGGTTTTAGCTGTTTTCTTTTTTTGTTCTGATTGCATATGATTCTATGAGTAGCATGTTTGCACCTAAATCTTGGTTAGCATTTTAAACTGATTCTGTTGTTTCTTTGAACTGTAATTATTAGAGAAAATATGAATACATTTTAAAAAATGTGACTCACATGACAAAGCTCTTTTGCATTTAGGCAGTGTTGCTTTTCCTTGCTAGAGGTCCACATGCAAGCACGTCCACATTACTGTACCTTTCAAGCCAGTTCCACCACTGTATTCAGTCTAGAGTTTTAAATATGTAATCGACAGATGAAAATGACATATTATTCTTCCTGAATTATTAATATAGGGAAGTGTTTCAGGGTATGCATTGTCCTCTGAGATCTCTGCTGAGATTCCTTGCCCATCCTATCATTGTTTCTCATGTTCTTTTGTTGGACTTCGCAGAGCTGTAAATATTAAATATATACTTGTATAGCTCCCCAAATATCACCTCCCAATTTCTTAGAGATGTTTTATTTTAATTGACTTTAAGTGTATAACATTTTATTAATCTTTTAAAGTTAGTACATAAAATAGTAGCATTTTTATAACACATGTGTCTTTATAGTTTGCTCTAACTAAATGCTCTCTCCCATTGTCCTCCTCAACTCCACCCCCACTTCCTGGTCCCTTTCATCTACCCCAACAGTTCTCTGCTTTTATGTCGTGTGTTTCCATTGCCTTCCCTTTCGTTCTTCTGTCATAAAATCTCTTACATCTCTCCTTTGGTTAAGCCCATATTTTTTTTTACACAGTTAAGATTTTCTATTGTTTTGAAAAAAGCCCAGGGAGTCTCAACCCTACACAAAGAACTGTCTGTAACTGAACCAAGCTAAGACTGGGAAATGTGGCATTCCCCATGGAAGAGCACACCAACTGGTCATCCAGGGGCAAGTCCTGTTCAAGACTGAACAGTTTGTATTTAGGAATGTACATTTATATACATGTACATATACACATATGCATGCAGTAACAATTAGTGAAGAAAAGAGGTCGTGAGTTTGAAGGAGAGTCAGGAGGAGCATATGGGAGAATTTGGAGGGATGAAAGGAAAGGGAGAAGTAGTGTAATTAAATTATAATCTTAAAATAATTTTTAAAAGATTTTCTACTGTTTTGTATTTAGTTTAAAAATTCCCAACTCAATACCAGTTCATGTTTATCCATGAAAGAGTCCAGTTGTTCAGGGTTGTTCAGAGTTCATTTATCTATTTATTTATGTTTGTGTGTGTGTGTGTGTGTGTGTGTGTGCATGATGGGGAGGGAAGAAGTTGACTTCTATTATTCATCTTATTTTCTGAGAAAAGGTTTCTTACTGAACCAAGGTCTGTGTATTTTGTCTAGACTGGCTAGCTAGAGAACCCCCAAGGTCTGCCCGCCTCTGCCTCCCCAGCTCTGGAATTACAGATGTGTGTACTGTACCCAGTTTTGATACAGTTGATGAGGATCAAAGTTCAGATTCTCCCAACACTGATGTTGGATTTTTAATTACTTCAATCTATAATGTGACATTAAAATCAAAATTTTCAACCAGGGAGCCATCTCCCAGCCCTTCAGTTGTACTTTTAATTACTTAAATCTATATAATATGGAATTAAAATTAAGTTTTTCAATATCCTTTGTTCAATTTTTGTTTTTGTTTACTTACAATATTTATTATGTGATACATTATATTTGTTAGAATGATAAATTTTCTGGGGTGAAGAAATGACTCAACAGTTAAGAATGCTTGTTGCTCTTGCAGAGGACTTGAGTTTGGTTCCCAGCACCTACATTTGGTGGCTCACAACATTCTGTAACTCCAGTTCCATGGGATCTGACACCTTCTTCTGGCCTTTTTGGACACATGCAGTTATGTGCCCATATCCACACATAGATGTGTGCGCACGCACGCGCGCGCGTGCACACACACACACACATATACATATATATAATTATTAAGATTTATTTCAGGATAAACTCTAATACCTCTGAATAGACAACTGTTTCTTACACAAACCCCAATTACTGCAACCTCTGTAATTTTATAATATGACTTATCAATGATTAAAATAAGTTGTTTGCCTAGCACACATTCTTTATGAGATTATTAAATTATTTTTTCAAGTTGTGGGCATATTTGAATTGCCATAAGTCTACAAACTAATTGATGAAGAGCTGACAGGTGTAAAACACATTTTTTGTTCTCTTGTTCTGAATCTGACATAATGCCCTACTACTTCTACCATTACTTTATGTTATCAGTTAAAGATTTGTAGTTCTTTCCATGTTATCTCATAAAACTCATGAAATATTTTATAATCTTTGTTACTATTGATAATGAGGAATTTTATTCCTATTTGAATTGCTTGTTTTAGGTGAGCAGTCAAGTCACTGACAGTTTAATGCATTTACATCCAATCCTTTTTCTGAATTATATTGGTTATTTCTAATACTCAGAAAGTTTTCTTCTATATGTGCATATGCAAACCTACTATCTTCATATAATAAAACTTCATCTTCTTCCAAGTGTATCTGTTTCTTATTGCATTGCATTGCTATAAATTCAAAGTCCATTACAGGTGGTTTTGTGGTGCAATGGATAGCATATTGGGCTTCTAAATTCAAGAGTTAGTGTGAGTGGCTACCTCTGAAGAACAGGGTAGCCATCCTTGTTCTCTAAGCTCTTGTTCTTAGCATCCTGCAAACCTGCTTATTTTATCCCCTTTACAATACAGGCTGGATATCCCATACTCAAAAATGCTTGAGACCAGAAGCATTTCAAACTTTGATACATTTTGGATTTGAGAGTATTTGCATAAATAATTACATATGCATGAAATACCTTGGAGATGGGGCCCAAATCTAAACACAAACTACATACCCCAGATTTGTTTTTGTTTCACATATATACCATCCATGTAAACTGAAGATAATTTGATGCAATATCTTTAGTGCATCTGGGTTTGAACTGAGTCCTCTCACGTGAGTTCAGGTTTAGAATTTTCCATTTATCTGTGCTTACGAAAGTCACGTGTTTTGAGGCATTTTTGCACTTTTGGAGTAGAGATACTCAAGCCTCTCTTACCTGAAAATTGTGTACACATAAAATGGAAATGGTTTCTATCCTGTTCCTTTCATATTTATTGGAGTGCTAGACAGTAATGACATGAGAACAAGGGTGATATTTCAATTTCCCCATCTGTATGCACAGCCTATTACTCAGCTCCGCCCACGAAATCTTAACAATATGGTCACCTAAACAAGACCTGCACAGTGACAACACCAGTTGGTATGCCAGTATGGTTGGGGAAACCTAGCAAAGTCTCAACCAACCCCTGAAGAGCTGCTGGCCTGGACCCCACTGTATAGCCCAGGCTGGTCTTGAGTGTAGCATCCTCCTGCCTCAGTGTCTGGAGCACTGGGATTATGGGTATGTGAAACTATGCCCATCAAATAACACATTGATTTCTAATGTTTTTGCTAAAGATAGATAGATAAATCTCACACAAAGATCAAACAAGTCTTGATGCTAAAGACTTTTGCTCAGAATCCAGTGATGTCACCTGGGAAACTGGAAGAAATATTTTGTTTTTCCATACTAAGTTGTGAGGAGATGGCTCCTGCCCTATTAGCCACATCATCTCTAGACAAAATCTGTGCATTTTCCTGATCAAGCTGGCCATCTGGGCTATTTTACCATAACCATGACCCATTTACTCATCTACTCAGTAACAAATTTTTTTTGAAAACAAACATGTCTACTTTTGGTTTATCTCTCCTGAGACATCAAGTTACTGGAAATATTTTTTTTTCTATTTGTCAGATGTTCATACTGTAGGATAAACGTTGAGTTTACAAAGTGGTAAGAAAGGAGGATATGTGATCATTGTGTAGTTGACCACTGAGTGAATTAGTAAACACCAGAAGTCTATTGAAAAGAAGCTGAGGCTGGAGAGATGGCTCAGCAGTTAAGAGCACTGACTGCTCTTGCAGAGGACCTGGGTTCAGATCCCAGAACCTCCAAGGCAGCTCACAACTACATAAAATTCCAGTTGCAGGGGATCAGCTGCCTTTGTCTGGTCTCTGAAGATAACAGGCACCTGCATGATGTATATACAACAAACATGCAGGAAAAATACTTATACACATAAATTATTTAAGAAATATTTTAAAACTAGAACAGAATCTGAAAATGAATGCACAGATTGATGAATAAATCACTGGTGAGTCTCCCTCTGATTTTCTTTTGTCTTCTCCATCTTGAGGTGTTTGACTCACTGCCTGGTATAATAGCTCTTATGATTATTAGACCCCAGTCTCAAAGTTGGGAAAGGCAGAAAGAAAATAATTAAAATGCCTGAGTCCTAAAGGACTTGTCTACTAAAATGAACACTCCTTAGCAATCTAGCAAGGTGAGATATAAAAATGAGCCTAACAACCAATGACTGGTCCATCCTGAGACCCATGTCATGAAAGTGACAAATCAGACTAAATCAGACCGAATTACAAAAAGCCCCAGTTTAATGGATAAAGCATTCCCGAGTGATTCTCCGTGCCACCGCCCCCCACCCCTGCCCCCAGAGAGAAGACAGGGATGAGAGATGGAAAAATCCATGTGTCTGTTTTCTGGGGGGCAGTTTAAATACCCTATGGGAGTGGTCTTGAGCATCTCTGTGGGAGGAACCGTGTTTGGTGGGGCTTTTCTGAGGAACAAGGTCTGGGCAGAAAGATGGGGCTTCCACCAGAACATTCCAGACTCCTTGAGTATATGGATGCCAGGGTGCCAGGGGCTGAGGTGGAGCTTCCACCAGAACAGTCATTTTCTACCTCAACCCTCTACTGACTCCATATGGTAACATGAGATTCAATGGAAATATTCACTTTCCTTCTCGCTCTTACAAAGATTTATGTGTGTCACAAAACCCATATTATCCATTAAAATTTTCTTCACTCTACCCTGAACATTGCTAGCAACCCCTCCCACTTCATCATAATTACATCCTGTGAAAAATCCCAAAGTTAATACTAGAGAAATAAGTATTCTAATGCAATTTTCGTTCCCAAATTAGAGACATTTGTATGAAGAAGTGTCCTGGTTCTTATCTTTCATGACAAGGTGTAAAGGTCTACAGATGAATCCTGGCTTTCGTTGCTCAAGGACCCTTCCAAGTATCTAACATCAGCAAATCAGATAAATGTAAAGCTACTTAAACCCTCTGTGTCTATGCCAAGATAGGTGACTGTAAATTATTCTAAGACATAAAAAACTGAATCTGTGACTATTTCTGGGAAGCCGTGGGTAAGAATTAGTTAGCATAATAGCTTTGACACGGCAGAAGAGCTCTCTGAATTCCAATTGGTCTTTCCTAAGAAAAACCAGTAGCCCATCATGTTACCAGAAAATCAAAGCTATTGTTCTGGTTTTGAAGATCCTGAATTGCATGAGGAGATTATATTTATTTCTTAGACAAATTCAGACTTGATGCTATTCCCAAAGAAGTTTGAAAACATTCATTTCAGAGCATTCTACATTTTCATCATATATGCATTTACTAGATAGTGGCAAATACAATTTTTTTTGCTGTCACAAGAATCCATGGCTATAGCTTTCTCCAAGGTCACACGGGCTTTTTCTATTACTTTCCCTACACTACATACTCTACTTTTGTTGTTGCACAGATTTACAAATATCTGCTTGACTTTCTCATGTAAGGTGTCAAAAAGAACAAATGGAGCAATACTTACATAAGGACTTTGAAGCTCAAAGATCCATTCATCCAAGCATAGCAAACTTGGTTTTCGGATGATAGGGTTCAAACCCTGCACTTGTGTTTGCTAGGCAAGCATTCCGCTGTTGAACTATACCTCCGCCCTTTTGAACTAACTTTTAAAAATCTATCTCTGATAAATTAAATAGAAAAGATCATTTCCTTGCAAGTAACGTTTTTTTTTCTGAAATGATTTATGCAAAAAGAAATTAAATAGACCACCTTTTAAATTATCATTGCTTTTTCTTGCCGCTAAGTCTGTGGCTTCCTATTAATCTTGGCCTCTGCTGTTAAACAGTTTTCCTATTAATGACTTGTAAACTAATAAGGTGAGAAGCTTTAGTGTGAAGAAACAGGATATGCATCACTAGAGAGTGCTTCATTTTGCTCTTCGCTGTAAGCTGAACTGTCAAAAACTGGCATTATGGTTGGCTATTCTCCCACCTGGTATAATCAAGCTGTTTCTGCTCAGCAGCTGGGTCCAGATGCTGGGATTTACATTGCATATCACTCCTCGTGTTAAATTTGGGGTACCACTCCTTTTGTTCTGGAGGATTCTGAATGTCCCATGTTGTTGAGGGTGAAGGATAATCTTCACAAATTACTTTATAGAGGCCTAGTCACATGACAAGGCAAAGGTGGTGTCACTCATGGGGGTGAGACAACAGCTTTTATGTAGAGACCCTTGAAGACAGGACAGAGATGACCTTCTATCCCAGGAGTTCCTGTCACTGTGACTGTGATGGACACCTTGCTGATGAGGCCCATGTCCCTCAGCCTCTTGGTTCTGTCTAGAGAAAATACCCACTCTTGCAGAGACTTGGTGGTGTTTCCTGTGTGGATATCCCCAAACATGGAACACAGTAGTTGTTCCATCCTCCTCACATCCTCCACCCACCAGGATGGAGTCATCAAGTCATCAAAAGATCACCTAGCCTCTTTTGAATTTCTGTTGCATATGGGTTGAAATCCTGTACTTTTCTTTGGACTTCCAAAAGGGTGGCTTTTCTTTCAAGTAGCCTTGGCTTTGATAATAGAATATACAACAAGAGCTTTGTCTTTACACCTCTTTTTTCTATTGGGTCATAAGAACCAAATTGGGAAAAGGCAAATGATACCATTTCTCCCTTGTCACAATCCCACCAGGCTCGTGGTAGCTGGCTGAGATGAGCAGAGGAGTTAAACGGGGTCAAGAGCACTGGCTTACCCTTGTACTCTCCCTTGGCACTGGCCAGCGCTCTCAGAGCCTTCTAGCAGCCAGAAGGACCAGCCGAGGTGATGTTCTGCTCCTGTATCCTCTACTCTGAGACTTGCTCCACCACTAAGCTGCCTCTGCCTACTCATTAAGGACCCTCACTGGCAAAGAGCCACTTCCTCCATTATGCAGTTCACAGTCAGTAATATATTGCCGTGAAGACTGTCCTAAGAGGCTTTCTGAAATCGTCAATGTCCTATTGGAAGTTGTCATCAAGCATGCACCATAGAAGTGTTTCTTCTGAATGAATGAGAAGGCACAATTCCAAATGAGGCCAGAATCAAAATGCCAGAGTGATAATGCACACACACACACACACACACACACACACACACTTTTTTGGGGGGGTTTCAAAACAGGGTTTTTTTTTTCATGTAACAACCCTGGCTGCCCTAGAACTCACTTTGTAGACCAGGCTGGCCCTGAACTCACAGAGATTCACCTGCCTCTGACTCCCAAGTACTGGGATTAAAGGCATGCGCCACCACCACCACCCGGCTACACAAATGCTTCTTAAATAGTTATTTTATTGCTATTCTTGTTCTGGAGAATAAAATTATTTTATGCTCAGTAAATGTGGCAGCTAGAACTCAAACTCGAGTTGGTATCACTCAAACTTGTGCATCGGAGCCAACCACAGATCTACCTGACCGTCCAGAAGACCACCCAGCTCTAGCAGCATCTTTTAACTAGGTTCTGAGTGCAGGCCTCCATGTGGGTTCAGTCCCCAGGTGTGGGCTGCTGTAGGTCAGAATCCCCTTGTGGTTATACACTCCCAGGATATTAGTTCTGCTGTGGCTCAGTTTTCTCAGTTTTTGAGCAAAGATGGAAAGGATTGTAACAGTGTTTTCTTCAGATGATTATTCTGAGAACTAGCTGAATCAGAAGTATGTCTTGACTGGATAAACAGTTACTATTATTGACCAGATGCTCCCTTGATCACACCCTCCATTATACAGTAGATCACACCAGGCATCTATTTCTGCAAGGTACCATTTCAGAGCTGGGACTTTTAGTTCACAGGAATAAGCACCTACTCACATACACAAGTTGCAGCGCATTTTCACATTTTCGTAAACCTCAAATTTGATATAAAAATAATCACATGAAGTAGCCTTGACCACCCAAAGACTACATTTCTTGCTATGCTGTGGAATACCATCTTTGGAAGAACTACTTTTCCAATTAAATATGAACTATAAATCAATTGTCCAACTATATATTAAATCAGAGTTGTTAAATTTAAGGTCTTACACATATTTATGGCAGACAATGACTATTTTTTCAAATTATAATTTCAGATGCAGGCTACTGATTATATGAGAAAACATTGATATATCAAGGCAGTTAAAGCAGTCTCTCATGCAGAGCAGCTGACCCTACAATTACACTTGCTACATTAGTACATGTGTGTTTTTGTTCACAATGCACTACCCCCTTTCACACTATTTCTAAAATAAGATTTCTAAATCAAGAATGGTCCAGATAGACAAATATAGCTGTCTGTCAGTATAAGTTTAATTGTGATTTAGAAAGAAGTTTGTATGTGGAAAAATATCTTAATTAGTTTTGTTTGATGTTCTTTTTAATGAGAGTCATTTTAGATACACTAAAGAAAAATCTTAAATGATTTATAATGTATGTTTATTTCATTAAATTGTTATTGAACAACACTGTCAGCTCCACCTCTGCAAAAGGCCAGGACAAGGTGATTCACAAAAGCACCTACTATTACTACATTTTACTGTTGGAAAGACTTACTAGTCAGAGGTCTCAGTCTATCATGGCCTGGCAGCTTTTTCCAAAGCTTGGTGACATACAAACTCTCTCCCCATCGAGACTTCCTGCTCCCTACCTGCTCTTATCTCGAGAATGTCCCTGGGCCCAGAGGACTGACTTTATCTGAAAGCTGTCTCTAAGCCTGGATGATTGATTTATCTTTAGCATGACCCTTGGCACAGTTCCCAGATAGAAGCCTCCCCTGCTGCACATATGGTAACTAAGCCTTGTACTAGAAGTTTTGCTTTAGGACTCTACTGCCACATATGAAGCCTTATGATAGGACTGTGCCACTTAATGTGCATTAGGGTTTGACCCCAGGCTCCCCGACTGTATATTTCCTATACTCTGGAATAATGCTGAGCTGATTCAATGAAATCATCTCCTGGAGGGCTTTCTCCATAGAACCTGTTCCCTGCTTGTGCTCCCTCCATCCTCGTGGACCAATGCACCAACAATGCCGAGGAAGAAACAGAACTACATTTTACTATTTAAAATTTTCTCTTAGATTTATTTATTTGGTGGTGAGGGGTGGGTAACACATACCATGGCATGTATGTGGAGGTGAGAGGACAATTTGTGAAAGTTTGATCCTTGCCTCCTTCTAAAAGGGTCCCAGGGAAGGAACTCAGCTTGTCAGATTTGGGGGCCAGCAACTTTGCCTGCCAAGCCATCCCTCTCTCTGTCTACCTAATTTCATAACCACATAAATTTAGTGTACTTCTAAAAGAAGGACATAATTCCAGATAATTTGATATTGTACAACTAAGCAGTTTTTCTTTTAGATTCACATGTGAGACATTTAAACTTCATTTGAAGTATGCTTTGTCTTTGTAACTCTTGGTGCCAAATGCATTCATAAAGTCACAATCTAGAATAAATTTTTAATAAAATATTCCCAAATATTTTAAAATGAATCATTTTTATTTTTATTAGAAAAAAAATCTGCTTTGGTACTAATTATGTTTGTGTTCTGTTTTAATATCCAATTAAATTTGTGTTTTAGTTCAAGCATTCAGGTCTTGATTCAGTGAGGATTTCACAGCTACAAATGAATCCAGATGCTTTTCAAAGTCTCCCTCTTATGCCCCTGAGGTACCACTATCATCATTATTAGGGAGGGACTCAGAGAAGAAATGAAGCATCCAGATAACGGGAATAAGATGTAAAGATGACAATTAGAATATTCCTCAACAATGTCCAGTTAACATTCCATGACCAAGATGGCCTTTATCCACTGAGGGTCTTATAACTCATCAGACCACATGGAAACAAGAAGAAATCTGTAGCTGGAGAATTCCTCTCCAGCTCCCTCCAAGTCTGCCAGTCCCAGAACCCACTTATAAAATAAACACACAGACTCTTACATTATTTAAACTGCTTGACCATTAGCTCAGGCCTATCATTGTCTAGCTCTCACTCTTATATTTAGCCCATTTCTATTAACCTTTACTTTGCCACGTAGCTCGTGACTTACCGGTACTTTACATCTTCCTTGTCCAGGCGGTCCCTCCTATCCTTCCTCCTTCCTCAATTCTTTTCTCTGTTAGTCCCACCTATACTTCCTGTCTGGCTATTGGCCAATCAGTGTTTATTTATATAGAGCAATATCCACAGCAGAAATCCTCTACATTTAGGAAACGCTTCCTTCAGAACCTGCAGCACACATTAAAACTTGTGTTTTGTTTTTTATATGTTATTTTCACAGCTTATGTACTAGGTAACACAAATTGTATATATACTGTAAAATGTCATGTGTCTAAAGCACATGACTTGGGCAAATGGTACTTTATATCTGTTCTAGCTTCATTCTGCTGCTGCAATAAAACACTCTGACCAAAAGCAACTCAGAATTTATTTCAGCTTATAGGTTATAGTTCATCACTGAGAGAGTCAGAGAAGGAACTCAAAGCAGAAACCATGAAGGAATTACAGCCTACTGGCTCACCCCTGCTCAGCTGGCTTTTTAATACAACTAAGGGCGACCTGCCCAGGGAATTGTACTGCCCACAGTGGGATGGGTCCAACATCAATTAAGAATCAAGACAATCCTCTGTGGACTGCCAGAGACCAGCTTGATAAAGATAATTTTTCATGTGAAGCTCTTTTTTTCTTTTCCAAGTGATTCTGTACTGTGTCAAGCTGACTGTTAATGCTGGCTGGAACAACATCATCATAATAATACACTATTGTGAACATCATTATACTATGCAGCTATAGTATTTCAAACAGGAATTGAAAAAAAGGATGAGACCAAAGCCAAAAAAGCATTGCAAATTTAGTTATTACTGAAAAACCAATTTTTGTACATCAATATTTATTGGGTTGTCTGTGAGGCTGTAAATAGTTAAATGTCTCACAGAAAGGTGAGTGGGGAGGACATTTCTAAACATCAAAATGGTCACCAGCTAGTCACCAAGTTTTGTGTGCAACTTTTAATATGTAAGTCTGTTACAAGTGACTATGGGCATGAGGAAAATGGGAGGTGAGCTTCTGGGAATAGCATCCTACAAGGGGTGATATTTTGGACATGAGTTTGGAGAGTAATAGCAAAGCACAAGGTAGATTATTTCAAGAAGAGGGGTGATCAGGGTTGGGGATTTAGCTCAGTGGTAGAGCGCTTGCCTAGCAAGCTCAATGCCCTGGGTTTGGTACTCAGCTCCGGAGGAAAAAAAAATGAAGAGGGGTGATCTACTGGAAATCAGAAGTGTGGCAAAACAAAGGAAGCTTAAAGAACTGCAGAGGGTCTCCAAGCTTGTCGTAATGGCTGCGGAGAGTGTGGAGTGTTAAGGGCTGGGAGAAGGAAGCCCACTTAGGAAGAGATTCCAAGGGTTTGTCATTTACAAAGCAGGGTGGGTGGGCTGGATGCCATCCCGGGGTAGGGCTAGAGAGGCAGTTAAGGGTATTAAGCAGGAAAGACACAGATTTTTTTTTTAAAGCTTATTAGTGTGGCGTCACTCTCCCTGATGAGAATATACGGTCATTATCATTTCCTATCACTGGAAACCATGCGGAATGCTTCCTCAGTGGACACAGGGCAGTACCAATTAACCAAGTGAAAGTGGCTTTTGATCAAACTGTCCTAATATAACATCGAATTATGCTATTGCAGATTCTTAGGTATGCATATGTGTGTATGAAAGATTTGCCTAAGTCTCACATTTGAGTCAGTATATTAATTAAAATTTTTTTAATATAAGCTCACTATGAACACTTTAACAGATTCTGGGGACAGAAGAGAAACAAAACAAAATCTCTAATAGGCTACTCAGTGTCATATAATTTATTTATTCATTCAAAGATTCTGTTATGTTTTTAATGTCTGTCCCTCAGAAAATTCATGTTGAATTCAATTGTAATTTAATCAATGTGGGACTAGTGCTGCTATGTGCCTGAGAAGAGTGTGAACTTGACATATCCTCTGGTCTATATGGAGGAGTTTAGCATGGGTGCAGCAGATAGTGTCAGGACAGGAAGAGGGAGATGGATCTAGAGGAGGGACCACAGACATGACACCTTATGTTTC
Source organism: Peromyscus leucopus (assembly GCF_004664715.2). Classification (NCBI taxonomy): domain Eukaryota; kingdom Metazoa; phylum Chordata; class Mammalia; order Rodentia; family Cricetidae; genus Peromyscus; species Peromyscus leucopus. The sequence goes on along the minus strand of NC_051064.1, from coordinate 60,083,242 downwards.
CTATGATGTTTAGGCTCGACTGATCACAGAGATAAAAAGAGAACTCTGACAGATGCGATCTCTACTGCCTGGTTGTAGTGACTAGACATGCTTACAATCTCAATTAGAAAGATTGTTCTGCGTCTCTGTGGAGTCTGTCAAAATAGGGGATGGGTTGGAGAAAAGTGAGAAGACAAGATGCCAAGAGCAGTGTCCTGTGGTGGATAGTCCTAATACCAGCAGGAAGGCCAGGGTGGAGATGGTCAGCAGCATAAATACCAAGTGGAGTACAGGTCAACGTAGCCCTTATCTGTTGGCTGGACAGGCCACCCACTCGGTGGCATTCAAAGGAAGCAACTCTTTCTAATAACAATGCTGGAGGTTAAATCTTCGCAGTATTTCTTAAAGCACTCGCCTTTTTCTGTTCCCCGTTGGTAGATGTTCCCTCCGGGACCTATAAGTCACAGTGGTAAACTTCACAGAATATTAATCAAACGAGCTTTTTCTTTCTCTTTGGCAGTACATATTACAGATTCTAATGTGTTTTAATATTTTACTCTCAATAACCTATATTAATGTCACAGTTCTCTTTCAGAGTCTTTTGCAAACAGCCGGAGTTATTTAAGGGGAAGAACACAGCATTTAGGAAACTAAAACCAAATTTTACTTCTGCTCCTGCCTCTTAGAGGTTCTGCAGTAAAAAAATAAAATAAAATAAAATCTCCAACCTTTCTAACTTTTTTTGGGGGGTGGCAAATTGAGAATGACAATACCTAGTTCATATGGTGCAAAAATTAAATGATGCTCTGTATATAAAAGGTAGTTTATAATATCTATGGAATTATCAAATTCTGTTTAAATTACAGACATATACAGACAATTATGTTGTTATATTAATATTAAATAAATATTCCCCAATTTCTTCACACATATAACAACTGTTTTTCTAACCACTGTCGTTTACATAGAATCATAAATTACTCTCCCCCAGAGTCTAAAGTGGTGACTTAATAGGATCATGATAAGATTCAAGAACTGTGAACACATCATACTCTGCATGTCTAGTTTGGCCAGACCCTGAGAAGAGTCAATCAAACATTTGCCCAAGGGGGAAAAAAAGTACAGCAATCTGCTGCAGACAGAATAGAAATGACTGCTTTTGTGCAAAGGATTCATGCTCAGAAAACACAGGACACTCTAGGAGAGTCCTCTGGGAGGAGATTCTTCACCCATAAAACCATAATGATGGCAAAGTGAGGAGCCAGCAATTCTTAGCTGAGAATGGACCATCTCTTGTTTATGCAGCACTCATGTGTATGCAGTTAGCAATAATGCTGTATGCTTCAGATATGAAAAGGGAATGTATACGAGCCAGGGTACTTTGGGAAACACTATATTTATCTCAAAAAAGGAAAATAACTCACATACTCACACAGAGGGATTGGGGAAAGGAAGCTTCAAGGCCTTTCATTATTTTTAAATTCATATTATGTAAATTATTATCATGCAATTTTCACATCATATTGCCAGATCCATTATGTTTATTGCTGCAAGTGGGCTGAAGCGATATGATTTGAGCATTGCAGCATCCGTCATTCACTTCTCAGGGTATAACTCATTAATGGGAGCAGCCAAAGGTTCATTGAGAAGCAGTGAGTCCATAGCAGTGTTGTGCAAACTGGTGATGACCTCTAGTCTCTATACATGTATACCTGTAAAAATATATGGAATATTTACAATGGGGTGCAATTTTCATAATTAATATACCCATTAGCTCACCTCTCTAGAGAACATTTACTAATTCATCTTTGGGTAAGCATTTTTCTGTCAGAGTTAACCTATATTTAGCCACCATTGACTGTATGTAAAGTTCTGAGCTCTGGTCCTGGCACAGTGGACATTTTCCATCACTGTAAGCTGTTGTTATAATGGTTGTGAGACTGTACACTCGTGAAAGTGTGAAGAAGAAATTAGCACTTGGGAAGACCATGCCCTTGCAGTCCCAATGGTGTTATAAATATGGTCATCTCATTAACACCAGACTATCTCCTGGGTGCTGAGGGATACAATTAACTCCCCATGGGAGCAAGGGACAGATTTAATTCTGAAAAAAAATTCTTTTGTGTGATTCACAGGCTCCCCACATAGAAAATATAAAGCCTTCTCTCTCATAACAAGAGTGAATCTTGAGAGAATTGCACTTTAGTAATAGAATAAGCTTGGACTGAGGGAAACAGGATTCAAATTCAAGAGCAACTATAGGAGAAAATGCAGGCATGATCTGGTGGCCAGTCTGCCTGGCACACTGCACTTCTTAAAATGAAGCATGGCCCACCATGCCCCAGAAGTCAGAACATAGGATTCTGAAGCCAGTTGCTGGCCAGTGGATGAGTCTCACTCATCACTTCTCCTTTAATGCATTTCTTCTGCATGAGACCCTGGTGGTGTGAGTACTCACTATCCAATCCGAAGTAATGTGCTAACCAATCACAGTTGATATAGACTTCTACTATGTAAGTGGTTGCTCACGTACAATATGTACATTAAAGTCCATGCTGTTCCCTGAAGCTGTCTCTGACATGATTCATCTCTACACCCTTGACCGACCCACAGGCATGGCTGTCTTGTCAGGGGATGCCCCATTAATGACAGCAAGCAACCTTTGACCAAGTTTATCTCTTTGATATTTGGTCTTCTCTTCTGCAAAATTAGAATGTAGATGTAACCAACCATTTTATTAAATAAGAAACACAGAACCAATGCAAAGAAGAAAGCCAAGAGATCAGAGATAAGAGCCTTACCGCCTGTTGTAGCTAGCCTCTTAAGCCAAGAGACCTCTCTGAAAGGGACCTACTTCCTGTGTGTTTGTCTTTATATAGTCTTTCTGTTCTGCCTTCTCATTGATTGTAAACCCGAACACATGACTGCCTCATCACTGCCTGTATGTACAGCCCTCCAGGTCTTCTATGGTTTTGAGATTAAAGGTGTGTGTCTCCAATGCTGGCTGTATCCCTGACCACACAGAGATCTACCTAGCTCTTCTATCAAGTGCTGGGATTAAAGGCATGCGCCACGAATGCCCAGCTCTGCTATGGCTTGCTATTAGCTCTGACCCCCAAGCAACTTTATTTATTAACATACAAATAAAATCACATTTCAGTACAAATAAAATACCACCATATTAGAACGTTAAGATTTTTATAGTTTGGTGAAAATTAAATATAGCACCAAATACTTAATAAGTACATCCTTATATTTTGTTGGTGTGTGGCAAGAACCTACCCAAGGTATTTATACAACTTTCTTCCTCTCATTTAAGATATGTAACAAACAAATATGTAAATAGCATTTGTTCCATGTGTAGATTTTAACATAACTCTGAGAAGATTGAAATGATTTTTAATATTGTCCCAAAGGTAGTATGAAAAGAGAAAAAAAAAAGACAACATTGATCAAAATTCTGCAAAATGATTCTCAATGGAAACCATGTCAGGTTTTTTTAGAAGACTGACTATTACTTTTCCTGTTCTAGTCATTCAACTCCAGCCTTTTTAAGTATTATAAACTTAAATAGTGGGCTCAGCAGTTACCAGTGCATACTACTTTTACAGAGGGCCCAAGTTCAGTTCCCAGCACCCATACTAAGTGGCTCTTAACTAGTAACTCCAGCCCCAGAGGGATCTGAAACCTCTGACCTCTGTAGGTAGTTGCACTCAAGTGCATATGGCCACATGCAGATACACACATAAACACATCCTTAAAAAATTATCAGATTGTCAAGATGGCTTAGTAGGTAAAGGCACCTGTTACTAAGCCTGACGGCCTAAGCATGATAATCCCCACATGGTGGAAGGAGAGAACTGACTCCCACAAGTTGTCCTCTGGACTCCGCATGTGTGCCATGGCACACATGTGCAACCCCCCCACCCATGTATATACATACACACAATAAAGGAAACATAATTTAAAAACCTAAAAATGATCTGGATTCCCACAAATTATCCATAAATATAACCACTAAAATTGTGGAGATCCACATCAAGTAAATTTTAAATAATGTGAATTCATCTATCATTCTCTATAGATGAATACTTGGGGATCCTGAAATTTTAAAAATTACCTGTATGGAATATTATATATCCCAGCACAAAAGTCTTGTTCTGTACTTGGCTGCTTTCTCAAAGCTGTGGTTTGAATCCTCACGATTGAATTTTAAGCTTACCCTGCTCTCTGTGGGCTGCACCACTTGACAATCAACATGCCCCAGACGGAGAGATGCTGAAGAGAGCCAACCGTGGCCTGTGTGTCCTGCTTCAGGAGAGGGTATTCTCAAGCATGAGCTAGGAGACTGCAGGCAAGGGGAAGCAATGGTGATATCAGGAAGGTGGAAGCTAGCAGGGAGGCAAGACATGGTGGACCTTAGCCTATCGTTTAAAGCCCAGGCTGTCTGCATACATGGTATACACTATGACACTTCACTCCCTTTCAGAACTCCTCACTTATTATAAGCTCCTGTCTTCCCTACCAACACTCAGAATAGCCCTGGCTCTGAAGTGGCTTCTAATCTCAACTTCATGGGAGTAAGTAATGAGTGGTACCGTTATATTCAAGTCCAGGTCTATTTAGCATCAGTCGATCACAGTGCCACTCCACCGTGCTTTCCTGACTTGATCATTAAGTTGGGTTAGAAGGAAAATAAGCCAGGCTGCAAATGCTATTTTTTAAGGTATTCAAGAGCCAACAGTGGCAAGCATCAATCTGTACTTCTAAACAAACACAGTTTAAAGCTCCCTCATGGACTATCTCACACACAGATCCACCTGACATCCCAGGTTTGAGTGATGACAGAAGCAGCTGGGAACCCACAGTAGTTAGGGGAGGTTATATATGTCCTGGGAGCTCCCAAGGCCTGAGTACTCCACTATCTATAATTGAAAATGTACTGGAGCAAATGGAAGCTTGGGGTCTCCTGTGTATTTTATCAGATGCTTTGGACATTAAAAGAATCCCAGGGACAATTATAAGTTACAGCACTTGTCACATAGTGGCAACAGAAAAAAAATCATACAGAGACTTTGGGGGAAAAAAGAATTGCCCATGAAATAATTCATTACAGGTTTGCAGTGAGACTTGGTTATGAAAGAGTAATGTGGTAGAAGAGATAAGAAATGGCATTTTAACCGTGCATGGAAGCCATTGCTGGTTCTTCATACAGGACTCAGGAAAACCACACATAGACGACTGTGCTCTTCATGGATGCCAAATCAGACAAAAATAGACGACGGCAGCATGAGGCATGTGTGGGGGAAAAGTGGGAAATATATTTTCCTTTATTTTCAATTCCTTAAGAAAAGTTCTAAGTAAAGCCAACAAACTGCTTTCACCACAAAAGCATAAAACATATGTCCTCATTTTCATGATAAGAGGGTTTCTCGAAACAAAGAATCTAGAGTCAGTTTCCCTGAAAGGTCCAGGAACATCCAGTAAATGTTTTAAAGGTCCTTCCAGAGGAGCTGAGGGCAAGAGCTGTCCTGATACCAAATTACCAACAAGATACATGGATAGAACACCCACATCAGAAATCACACATGGGTCCCTGAGAAGAACACATTAAATGATCCGAACTACTGGCGCTCATGGATGATGGACATGAGTTTCCTGAGAAAGAACAGCATCCCTGGAAAATTAATGGGAGGGTTGCAAAGCTTGGAGAGGTGGAGCTTTAGCATGAGAGCATATCTGAATAGCTGATGAGGAATACATCCTTGGAAGGTTCTTTTTTTATAATGACTGGCCCAGTCCTGAGGACCACAACAGAGAATTGTAGCAGGAAGAGCTGTGTAAAGCAAATAAAAAATTGAGGTGTGCTGTGGGCATGGATTGATTGGTGTGTTGGGTGTGCATGTGTATGCTTCAAAAAAGCCTCCCTTGCAGCTCTATTTAATATTTATTTGTGGTGTGTGTGTGTGTGTGTGTGTTTGTGTGTGTGTGTAGTGCATCCACGTGAGTATGCAGGTGTGCACTCCTGTGCATGTGCATACATAGACCATAGCAGGACATTAGGTACCTTCCTACATCAGTCTGATCTTATTGCCTTCAGACAAGGTGTCTCACTGAACTGGAAACTCATAATTCTTGCTAGTCTGGCTGGCATGCAAGCTCTAAGGATACATCTGTCTGTTTCCAATGCTGGAGTTACAAGCATGTGTAGCATGCCTGGCATTACGCATGGATGCTGGGGATTTGAACTCGGGTCTTCATTCTTGTAGAACAAGCACTCTTACCCACTGAGTCATCCTCTCAGAACCTGGGGCTCTACTTTACAATGGCAGAAAATAAAAGGAAGTCCGATCTCTGGTAGAGATGGCAATCTACTTTTCTCTCCTCTTTGTTCCTTTCTGCTGTCTGCACCTAATGATACAGCTATTGAACATCTAGGCAGGAATACATGCTCTCTAGTGGAGTCCTCTGAGTTCCATTCCCAGTAATTGACAATCACATGCTACAACAATGAAGTTAATAAAAATATTCTTTTGATTAAAGAAAAGACGAAATCGGCGAGATTTCTTTTCCTCATACCTCCATCAGGTTTTGGGTGTCAAAGTGACTTCCCTAGAATAGAGAATGTGTGCCTTTTCCACGAGCAGGACTACCTTAATTCATGTAAAAGTTACACATTAGGAGGCATACCAGAGGGTGGGGGAGATGGATCCATCTCTAAGGCTCTTTCTGTGCAAGCATGAGGAACCTAGTTCCATCCCCAGCACACACACTAAAGCTATGTACAGAAGTGCGTGCTTTGAGAGCCCAGTGCAAAAAAAAAAAAATACAGACAGGAGGATCCCTAGGGATTGAAGGCCAGACAGTCTAGCCTCATCAGCAAGTTCCAGGCTGAATGAGATACCACATTAAAAAAAATAAGATGGAGAGATTGGGAAGATGGCTTAGTTGGTAAAGTGCTTTTGATGCAAGCAAATGCTTTTAGTTCAGGTTCCAGCACCATATCAAAAGCTAGGCACACGAGCATGCTTTTGCAATCCCAGCACTAGGGGAAGCAGAACCAGGAGGATCTCTCAGACTTGCTGGCCAGCTAGTCTAGCCTACTTGGTGAGCCCCACCAACTTCAATGAGAAACTGCCCCAAAAGATAAACTGGAGAACGATTGATGAAGCCATAAGATCTATATTTCTGAACCTGCACACACATGTGCACATGAAAACACACACACACATGCACACACACACACATGCATGCACACAAGCACACATACACACACACACACACACATAGAATTTTTTACAACTAATTTCTAGTTGACATATGTCCATGCTATTCAGAGATAAAACTCTGATGTGAATTTTCCCAATTGTCTTACTTTTTATTGAGTTCTTTTGTAATAGGAGCAGAAAATATATTTCTATTTCTTGAATCATACTTGTGTGAGCTTGCCTCAAAAAAAGTCAAAAGAAATAATAACAGAATACCTTAACATTTTTGTGCTGTCATGCCTAGAACAGAGCAAATGCGCCATATATAAATACTTCGATTATTTTATGAATTGACTATTAAAGTCAACAGCAAAGGAAAGCAGAGTGAAATTTGAGGCAGCAGAGTCTAATTGCTGAACAGATTCAGCAAATTGCAGACCTAATCCCTACAGAAAGGACACTGAAGATTCCAAGGCAGATTCTGTTTTCAGCAAATAGGAGACTGGGGTGATGTCATTCTAAGATGTAGAAAAGCTGGGGGGGGGGGGGGCGGGAAGCAAGACTGAAAAAACAGAGAAGCCTAACTTGGAACATAATGGTGCCACTTCTGAGCCTTCAATGGCAACCATTACAGAAATGTGCCCACCCACTCTAGCTGTATAGCAAAGCCACATACTCATTTTTCCATCTCTGGGCCCCAGTGCACCCCATCCTCAGCAAAAAAAAAACAGCAAATGTCCCTCATCACAGTCTCTGCCTTAAAGGGTCCAGTTTATCAAGGGTTAAACTTTCGTAGCCAGCTGCTCATCTTAATTAAGAGAAAAGAAATCTCTGACTCAGGAAATTACAGGTTTGGAAATATGTTGATGTTTACAAAGGATGGTTTAATATGATACAGCTCTCTAACAATCTTGAATTTATTCCTAAACTGCTCCATGATTCCTTTCTCCGAAAATTAAGAGACAATGGTAAGATTTGCAGCAATGCCTTCTAATTTAGGTTTCTTTCTTTTAACTCCAATCTCACTGCCATGGACAATCTCATACAAACTCCACAACACATCAGTCAGACTAATACAGCAAATCCTCGCCTAAGGTCCTTAGGATCTCAAACTGCTACTGTACAGGAACTAAGTTTTAACACGTGAAAATTCATATAAAACTAATGGTAAAACAGTCACCTGGAAAAGTACAGGATGGTCTCTCCAGCTTTATTTTCAAAGAACTTCATCATATTTTAAAATAAAATGAAATAGGCACAGAAAATACTGAAGCTTCTAAAATTCTCCTGGACACCCCTCCATATGTATTACCTAACTTTTCTCTTTGCTGAGATCAAATCCCTACCAAACAGTCAACTTAAAGGAGTTCAGCTGGATATGCTTCTCATGGCTGGGAAGGATGGCAGTCAGATACATTAACTTTTAGTCAGGAGATAAAGATGAATGCTATTTCTAGTGTTCAGCTCCCCTTCTCCTTTTCATACAGACCAGAATTGCACATCATCAATGGTGCCATCCACTTTTATGGTGGGATTCCCCTCTGCAGTTACACATTTCTGGAAACGCCTTTACAAACATCCCTAAAAGTATATTTCTATAGTGAGATTCTAAGTCCAGGTAAGGGGGCAAGATTAACCCCATAACTTTTAAGCCACAGCCACCCATGCCTTGTTTCCATAAGTCATGGCTATCTCATAATGCAAAATACATTCAGTCCAACTTCAATAGTCCTCATGTTAACAGTTTAAATACTATTCAAAAATATAAGTACAGAGTCTCCTCTGAAACTTGCAATCTTTTAACTGTAAATCCTTGTAACAGAAAAAAAATGCTACATCCATAAAGTCTCACCAACAAAAATGCCAAAGCATGAGCTGAACAAGGGTGACACCAATGGACAAGCCAAAGTGGGCAGGGAAAAGCCCATGAGGCCTCCACTCTGCACAAAGAACTACAGGCAACTGAGAAAAGCTAGGAGCAGGAGAGGTGGTATTCTCCAAGGACAGTATACAAATTGGTTATCCAATGCCAAATCGTCAGCCCTGAAAACATGCATGCAGGTCACATTATATATTCTGAAAAGGTTATGTTTAGGAATATAATGTATATACAGGAATATAATGCAATAACAATTATTGAAAAAAATAGGCTATGAATTTGAAAGACAATGGGACATTGGGAAAGGGCATATGGGAGAGTTTGAAGGGAGGAAAGGAATGGTACTTACATTTTTGAATGTTGTAATTGTGTTATAATTTCAAAAATTAAAAAAAAAACGAAACTGAAAGTTACATATTTTTAACATACAGTGGAAGAATGAACTTTCTCATTTTAAAATGGAAAAATGGAGGCATAGCTAAAACAAACAAACAAAAAAAAAAAGATTAGACCAAAGTAAGACTAAAACCCCACGGGGCAAATGTCAAACCCTACAGCAACACACAGCATGTGGACTCATGATGGAATCACCTGAGCACCAAATCCCTGCTTCTTCAACTCTGCTGTATGAAACACATGGCCCTTTTCTTAGGCTAAGTCTACTCCATGCTTGCAACTTTCCTTGGTGGATGTTGTGAGGTCCTGCCATCTCCAACATCTGACATCTCAGTTATAACTTGTGTTTCTCTCTCACAGCTTCACACAGTGGCTCCTCAGGGTATCTTTGCAGGGAATCCAACCTTGTCACATACTGTTTGCCCTTGGTGGCTCTTGGGAACCTCAATAAAAGCTTTTACAGTACCTGCACTCTTGCATTTTTCATTCCTGCAAAACCAGCACCATATGGACGGCACTACCAAGGTGTGGTGACAACTCAAGGTGTACAATGGCCCCTTTGGCCACAATTGTTGTGGCCTCTGTTTTACATGCATGGTTGTTTTAGAAACTGGAAACCTTTTAGTAACCTTTGCATTTCAGGCTCTCTCTTTTCAAATGAATTTGCTCTCTCACAAATAGGAAACTTAAACAGGTGGGGTTAGTAGTCAGGACATCTTTCCAGTTGTCCCAGTAATGAACGTGAGGTTTCTCTTTAATGACACTAATCTCTAACAGTTATCTGTAACTTAACTTAAACCTTCTCACCCATCTTTCCTTGCTGAGCCTCAGTTTTCCTGTCTTTCCTCTCTTTCATTATGGATCTGGATAAGAACAGTGAATGACAGTCAGAACTTGATTGCTATGTTATCTTGAAATTTCCTCCACTAAGAATATTGGTCCACGAGTTCTGAATTCCTTCTCCCTCCAATTCTCAAGACAGGGGCAAAAGACAACAAGACTCTTTGCCTGAATATAACATGAAAGGCCTGTATCCCAGTGTGGTGATATTTTATTTGTATGTTAATAAATAAAGTTTGCCTGGAGATCAGAGGACATAGCAAGCCATAAACAAAAGTCAGGCAGTGGTAGCATATGCCCTTAATCTGATCACATGGCAGGCAGAGTCTCTGTGTGTTCAAGTACACACTAGGGAACAACCAAGCATGGTGACACACACCTTTAATTCCAGTACCAACCATAGAGACCTGGAGGTCTGTACAGACTGGCAGTGACAAGGAAGTGAGGTAGCTGGGCTAGCAGCCAATGAGAGGGCCAAACAGCAAGGCAATAAAAACCTGGGTAGATGGAAAAGCAGCTCTCTTGGGAAGCTATGGTGGTGTGGTGAGTTAAGGTTAGCTGGTGGCTCTCACTATTTCTCTGATCTCTACAGCTTTTACTCCTACATTTGTCTCTGTGTTTCTTATTTAATAAGACTGTTTAGACATTTGTCTACAGCCCAGTTCCTCATAAAATCTTTTTTCCCTTCAGAAGCCTCATGAATGGGGACTCCATGTTCTAAAATTCTCTGAGCATTCTGATCTTCCACACTCCCACCAGCATGGCCATTAAACTCTGATTACAAAACTATACGACTTTTCTAGCTTGCAGCTCCATTTTGTCTACATTTTCCCCAACACGAGTTCCAGAGGTCTAAGAACATGCTTGGATTTACCACAACAATAACCCCCCTTTGGGTACCTATTGTCTGATGTATCAGTTACTTTTCTCATTGCTGAGAACATACCTTACAAGAAGCAATGTGAGGGAAGACCAGTCTATTTTGTCTTACAGTTCAAGGGGTTACAGTCCACCATAGTGGAGAAGGCATCATAGTAGGGGGACGCACCATAGTGAGGGAGGCACCACAGTGGGGAGGCACCACAGTGGAGGAGGCACTATAATAGGGGAGACACCACTGTGAGGGAGGCATTGCGCCAGGAGTGTGAGGTCGCTGGACACGTTACTCTCGGCTTGGAAGCAGAGACATGAATGCTGCTGCTCAGCTCACTTTCTCCTTTATTTCAGTCCACAACACCACCAATGGCTGTTGCCACATATACTCAGGGCAGATTCTGCAGTTAAACTTTTCTGGAAACACCCTCATACACAAATCTAGAGATTTGTATCTCCACGTGAATTCTAAACCCAATCAGGCTGACAATGAAGATTAACCATCACCATGCATTGTAGCTTAGTTTTTCCTGTGTCCTACCCAGTCCACAGCCACTCAGACACAAGTAAGCACACAAAGACTTATATTTATTAAAACTGTTTGGTCATTAGTTCAGGCCTGCCACTGACTAGCTCTTACACTTAAACTCAGCCCATTTATGTTAATCTATATGTCACCACATGTTCTGTGGCTTTACCTGTATGCCATCACATGCTGCTCCCTGAATGGCAGGCTGCCATCTCCTCACTCAGCCTTCCTCTTCCCAGAATTCTCCCTGTCTGATTGTCCCACCTATACTTCCTGCCTGGCTACTGGCCAATCAGCATTTTATATATCGACCAATCAGAGCAAAACATATTCACGGCATACAAAACATCCCACAGCATCTCCCTTTTTCTGTCTAATCAAAAAGGATGGGTTTAACTTTAACATAGTAAAATTACATATAGCAAAACAGTTATCAAGCAAGAATTACAGTTATAATATCTAGTCTATTTGTATTTGGCAAAATTTAAGAAAATATTTTATCTATCCTATATTTGTGAGTCTAAAGTTTCATATCTACTTTATCTCTTATCATAACCAAGGAAAACCATAATTATAACTATCTAGTCTTCAACTACATCAAAGATGTCAGAAGGATATAATATTACCTAAGTAAATAGGAAGTGCATTGTAAGCAACTTCCAAAAACTACAATAACAGAGACAGCTGGCTGCCTGGACAGTCACCCAAAGTTCTTCCTAACATTAGGGCATCCATTCTTTAGTCTACAGGCCTAGAGTCTCTCAATTGCTTCTCTCTGTGTCCTGTAGAGTATCTGGAAGTTTCTTCTCCAAAGCAGGAACCTGAAGGACCATCTCATCTTGCAAAGTCACCTTCCTATGGGTCCTGCATGTCCAGTTGATACAACATTTTGTCAAGCAAGAACAGTTTCCTGCCCAAATGACTTTTTTTGTCAAGAAGAAGATAAACTCTATATGCAGTGTCTTTGACACCCATCTTCCTCTTTGAAGTAAATTGGTGCTGCCAGAACAAGACGTGTCTCATTGTCCAGGAAAGTCTAAGTTTTTAAAACATTTTAAATGCCATATTCTGTAGGTCTTTGAAGTGTTTGAAGATTACTACCTAATTGAAATATATCTATGTATACCTAGAAAACTTAACTAACATGACTATTAGTTTGACTATCATAGAAGACTAATTATCAATCTATATGTCTTAATTATCCATTACAATTTCAAATGAGCTGCACAAACATAATACATTAAACAAGAGTAGAACTATACATACAGTATAACAAAATTAACTTTAAATTTGTATCAATAAACTAAAATCTATAGCAACTTAAAACAAGTTGCTCTTTAAAAGTAGATTCAATAATCTACCCTTTTATCCTACAATATCAATATCCTATATTTCCATATCATCCCCCTTTCTTCTTTTAGAAAGATATTGACTATGACCAATAATAGTTTGTAACCAACAACCTAAACAAAGACAATCACCCATAATCCATTTTGGGGGAATGTGGGCATAGTTTTCTAGGCTACTTCCTGCTGATAGAGGGTACTGGGCACTTTACGAGGACACAAAGAAAAATTGAGGATTATGGTCAAGTCCTGATTGGAGTAGTCTGTGAGGCTGTATTCTCTGAACCAGTTGCCTTAAAGTTGATTTTGGATGTGGGATGATCTGGGCAATGGTGTCATTGGAGACCTTTCAAGGGATCTTGGCTGGTGAAACCATATTATCCTGGAAGCAATCCACAGGTTCTCATCTTCTGTGGAAACAAAAGCAGAAACTCTTTTCCATGCAACATATCCTTAGACATAAATTCTGAAATCAAGATAACTTTAAAATATACACATTGATTTAACTCAGTAGTTTTTACAATCAAATATCTCTCTGCAGTTAAAAATCCCAAAGACAATATAATCCAGACTCTCTGTGTAATATCCATCTTTATGTGGCTTATTTTTTATATTATTTTACTGTCTCTTTAAAGACTTTATTTTTAAAACTATTTCTTTATATAAATGTCTATATTCTTTTTCCTCTCTCTTCCAAACCTACATACATCTTTACACACACCTTAAACTGTTTAGGGTTTATCCCATCTGCATTTGTCTTATTTTGAATCTATAATCCTTTTCTGTATAGGAGAGACTTTAAACTGCTAAACTGTGTGACCAGGACAAAAAGTGGCAGCCTTGGTTGCTGATTCCATTCATTTCAGCGTTTCAACATGGCAGAGGTTATTTACCTCTAGCTCTGGGCCATGTGTACCACCAATTCTCAGAAGCAGTGGGTCTATACCTCCATTAAAGCATCACGTAGCCCAGAAACTTTTTTTTTCTTTATTTATTTTTTTCTTGTCCATATTAGCAAAAGCTATATCTACCACACAGCATACTGCACAGCTTGGAGATGCCTCTGTGTACTGTGGTGGGAATACACCATGCTGCAGGTCAAACCCACATGCCGCTACGAACCTACCATATTGTAGCTCATGGCTTGCCTGAGAGACACAACTAGGAAGCTGTTTTTAGTTCTATTTTAGAATCTTATTTTTTAAAGCTTTCTCAGGTTTTAGGTAAAAACTCTTGTCCCACATCTTGGTGTCATTTATAGTTGAATTTTTCCTATCTCCCACCTGGTCCACAGCTGCTCAGACCCAAGTAAATACAAAGAGGCTATATTAATTAAAACTGTTTGGTCATTAGTTCAGGCCTACCACTGACTAGCTCTTACACTTAAACTCAGCCCATTTATGTTAATCTATAAGTCACCACATGTTCTGTGGCTTTACCTGTATGACATTACATGCTGCTCCCTGAATGGCAGGCTGCCATCTCCTCACTCAGCCTTCCTCTTCCCAGAATTCTCCCTGTCTGATTGTTCCACCTATACTTCCTGCCTGGCTACTGGCAATCAGTGTTTTATTTCTCAACCAATCAGAGCAATACATATTCACAGCATACAAAACATCCCACCACAATGCATATTACTCACACTAAATAGGAAATGTGTTCTGATCATGTGGCTGCTCTAAATATATAAAATAAAACTGAGTTATTTATGCAAAGAATATTAACATATGAAAAACCTTTTCAGTAAAACTTGTAATTATCTTAACAGGTGTTAGATATTTGAAAAGATACCTAGAGATCAAGGGGAATGGGGCACACAACATGGAACTCAGTTACATTAAACATTTGCTCTCTTACTTCTAAAGATCAAGGGATCTAAAACTGGGGTAAGTCAGGATCTGGTCTCAACAAGCTCACACTACAATCTGTGGACTAAGAAGACTAGTTAATACATTTTATACTTCAGACATCTTCTAAACCAGCCATAGTTCCTTTAACATAGCTTTTACAACCAAAGGCTTATTCCAGCAGGGTTCCTAAAAGAACCCTCCCATTCTGGAGAGGTGTCTAGGAAAGATTTCTAAGATTTGTCTGCAGGATACACTCTGCCTTGCCTAGTCACAGTGCAACTCTTTCTTTCTTTGAGACTATTTCTTTCCTTTACTAGGTCCTGACAATGTGCTGCTTCTCTAACTTTCTGACCTCACAACCTATAATAGAATGCCCCACCTCCAAACCTCACAGCTGTCTGCACTTCTTACTCATCTTTTGGCCCAGATAGATCCTAGAACTCCAGAGGGCTCTGAGTCTGGAACCCTCACCCTTATTGCAAAGAAAGAGGTCTTATCAGTAACTCAACTCAATTGCATGGCCTTTAGGATGGTATAGAAAATGCTCCCACAAGGCCATTAAGGGCCAAGTGGTTCTACACTTCAAAATTAATGACTATGATGAACATAAATTATCCTAAGGTATTTTATCCCATATTTATATTGAGGAACAGATTCACACAGGTCTACTTGCTCAAGCTCATATAACTTTTAAAGCTAAAGGATAGAATTGATGCTCAATTCTAAGCTTGAGGTCCACAGCTTACCTCCATGCAAGATCACATGGGTTTTATCTTGTAGCCCCAATAGTCACTCAAGTGAGTTAATATAACAAACACTACATGGTAGAAACTAGAGATTACTGCCACTGAATATAAATCATAGTATTAAGGGCTTGATCTATACTAGATCTTGGGCTATGTAGTTTTAAATAATTTCATTAATTTCAAAAACATTTATAGTATTATTAGAAATGAAAAGAAAAATTTGTGGCTCAGAGGATTTAAGTGACTAGCTGAAAATCCGTAGCTATCAACAAGTAGAACCAAAACACCTTGGATCCAGAGTCCACATCACCAATCATGCTTATTTACCATACTCTCCACCCCTTCCATTTGTCAACTGGACATATAAGAGGACAATCTCTCTGAAAGTTGACATTGCACCTCTTTGTCTGACGGAGTCTGTTCCCTCCTCATTCTTCCTGCCATTTCCAAGTCAGTCTAAAAATTTTCTATTCATTTTACATATTAACCACAGATCCCCCTCTCTTCCCTCCTCTCTCCCCACAGCCTGCCCCTCCAACCCACCCCCCATTCCTACCTCCTCCAAGGCAAGGTCTCCCACAGGAAGTCAGCAGAGCCTGGTACATTCAGTTGAGGCAGGTCCAAGCCCCTCCTCCCTGCACCAAGGCTGTGTAAGGTGCCCCACCATAGGCACTGGGTTCCAAAAAGCCAACTCATGCACCAGGGATGGATCCTGATCCCACTGCCTGGAGACCCTCTAAACAGTTCAAACAGAACCAGTCTTTTGCTAATGCAGAAAGATCACAACCAATAAAAGTGGACACAAAAGCAATGTCTGAATTCCACCTCCCCCACCTGTCCATGAGCAACTGCTGCTGCCCAGTAAGGGCACAAATCTCTATGTACTAATCTAAGGACTGATCTGTTCCAAAGCCACAGGACATATAAATGCATAAAAACTATGTGTTAACAATAAATGGAAGCTGATATAGATATGATAGGATGAAAGGGTAGATTATTGAATCTACTTTTAAAGAGCAACTTGTTTAAAATATTTTACGTTGCTATTGATTTTAGTTTATTAATACAAGTTTAAACTTAATTTTGTTATACTGTATATATTTCTATTCTCGTTTGAGGTATTATGTTTATGTAACTCATTTAAATTGTACTGGATAATTAAGAAGTACAGATTAATAATTAGTCTTCTATGATAGTCAAACTTATAGTCATGTTGTTTTCTAGGTATACATAGATATAATTCGCTTAGGTAGGTAATCTTCAAACACTTCAAAGACCTACAGAATATGACATTTAAAATGTTTTAAAAATTTAGACTTTCTAGACAGTGAGACATGTCTACTCCTGGCAGCACCGATTTACTTCAGAGAGAGGATGGGCATTGAAGACACTCCATATGGAGTTTATCTTCACCTTGGCAAAAATAGCCATTTGGGCAAGAAACTGTTCTTGCCCGGACTGCTTGATCAACTGGACATGCCAGACCCATAGGAAGGTGACCACTGAACTTTGCTTGGCAAAATGGTCCTTCAGGTTCCTGCTTCACAGAGAAAACTGCGAGACATTCTACAGGACACAGAGAGAAATGACTGAGAGACTCTAGGCCTGTGGACTGAATGCAGATGCTCCAACTTTACAAAGGAACATGAGGTGACTGTCTAGGCTGTCAGCTGTCTCTGTGTACCCTGCAAGACTCCTGAAAGTTGCTTGCATCCTTCTCCCATTTCTCAGGTAATAGTATATCCTTCTGGAGTCTTTGATGTAGTTGAAGACTCGATAGTTATAATTTCCTCAATTATGATAAAAGGTAAGTTAGATATAAAACCTTAGACTCACAAATACAAGATAGATAGGATATCTTCTTTAATATTGTAACTGTAATTCTTGCTTGGTAATTGTTTTGTTATATGTAATTTTACTATGTTAAAATTAAAACCTTCATTTTTGAAAAAAAAAAAGAAAAAGGGGAAGTGCTGTGGATGATTGATAAATAAAACACTGATTGGCCAGTAGCCAGGCAGGAAGTATAGGCGGGACTAGCAGAGAGGATAATTGAGGGAACAGGAAGGTGGAGAGGAGGAGACACCACAGGGAGCATCATGTAAAGGCAGCAGATAAAGCCACAGAACATGTGGCGACATATAGATTAACAGAAATGGGCTGAGTATAAGAGTAAGAGCTAGACAATGGTAGGCCTGAGCTAATGGCCGAGCACTTTAAATAATATAAGCGTCTGTGTGTTTATTTTATAAGTGGGCTACAGGGCTGCTGGGGCTTGGCGGGACCCAGAGAGAAAAACTCTAGCTACAGGATCTAGCCTCAGATTCAAAAATCAGATCCACTTGACCAAAGTGATGATCCACTATGGTGTTGTTTGTTACACTATATTCCACTGACTTCTTCACTGTAGAAGAATTTCGGTTGGTTTTTACATACATATTCACAAGTTTCCCGTGGTCTTTCTCTAGAAACTTCTGGAGGGCCATGGAGCTTGGTAATATATACTTAATAACCAACAAGCTCCCCTAGTGTTAGATACAGTTGCACACCTTTGTGCCCATATGTTCTTCAATATGACACATTTTTTTTTTTTGCAACTATCTGACAGATGAAGGACTGAGATGTATGTTAGGTCAAGGCTGACAGGATAATTTATTATTCCCATCGTTGTCAGAATAGATTATGGATAAATTGAGATACAGTAAGATATTTAGAAATTGTATGAATTTTACTGTAATGAAAGCCTTTCCCACAGAGTATGACCCTAAAAGTAGCAAACAAACACTAATTTAGGTACATTATTTATATATTACATCATACTGACTTTTAAAAATATTTATCTTCTTTTATATGTATGAGTGTTTTACCTGCATGTTAGTATGTGTACCATGTGTGTGGCTAGTGCCCAAGGAGGTCAGAAGGCATTGAATCCCCAGGAACTGGAGTCACAGAAGGTTGTGAGCCACCATGTAAATGCTGGGAACAGAACTGAATCTTCTATGAGAACACAAGACTTCTTACCACTGAGCCAACACCCAGCACTCTACAAATTATGAAAATATGTCACACTAACTTTTAAAAACATTAACCCATGTAATACAGAGAAATGCTGTGTTTTACACTTAAACAATGAGAAGCTGTTTCACTAAATTTTCAGGGAGATGAATAGTAGATGGGTAAGATATTTCTGAGTAACACTTGATTGAAATTTTTAAAATGAGCTTATTTGGGAAGATTACTTTTTTGCCTTCTTTTCTACATTTTCCTCAATATCAATTTTTAATTTCTCTGTATTTATCAATTCAACAAGTATATAGTGTTTATATATGTGATACCTCTAAGCTCAGCAGTGTGCAAGAGTTGGGAATAAGATAGTGAATAAACCAGCCAGTAGACACCTACATTAAGGCTGCTCACTGTGGCCCAAGGGGCTCCAGTACAATGTCATCTACTTTCTATTGCCTCAGGTCCACTACTGAACTTCCTTGACACTGGAAAAGAGGCTGCCAGAGCATCCACATCAGAGCTGCCACTGAATTGAGCCTTACTCACAGACCTCGCCAGGTGACTGCAAATCTACACTAGCTCTGCACTGTACAGTCTTACGGAGTCTGCCCTGGCAGAATCAGTAACATGGCCCCTATCCAGACACTTGAAGTAGCTGCTGAGTTGGAATTTAAACTGAAACTTTTATATAGTCACAGTAGTGTTTTCACATCAGAGTATGCTGCCTATCAGTTACAGGCTTATTTCGAATGCCCACTGAAAACTCATGCAGGTAGTTGAAGTCTCCATTTGATAATTCAAAAAAAAAAAAAAAAAAAACCACTTTGGCAACACCTGTTGGGGTTTTATTTGTGTACTGCAATAGGGAACCAACTTATAACCACTGAGACCTGGTCTTCTGATTACCTATCCCATTGTTTTGAGAATGATTAAGTGTTATACCATTGACTGCTACAAGAGATAATTTTCTAATTTTGTTTTACTGGTGATATGTGCCTCTAATATTACCATAGAATCACTCTGAATAGGAGATAAAGTTTTTTGGTTTTTTTTTTTGTTGTTGTTGTTGTTTTACTGTGGGCAGTATTTACTGCAGAGACTCATATCTCATCAGACTGCTAGGAATGAGTGTTTGTTACAGTGTGGTCTATGCTGTCATTTTAGCCTAGGTAAAGGAAATTAAATATAGATATAATATATACATATAAGTATGTATATGTTTATATTTATATATGTGTATGTGCATTATATATGTATGTATAGATGGGTGGATGTATATATATATTACATTACTTGAAATCCTGAGAAGGAAGGTTGTTCATGAGACTCACCAGGCATTCTTGAGACTGTTCACTAAATCACTTCCCACCTTGAGAGTCCAGGTGCCACTACACAAAAGGAAAACAATTGTCTAAAGCAGTACCCATGGTATTTGCCAGTGAGACACTCATGCTCATGTAAGACCAATAAACTCATTGGTTCACCAAATAAGGCTCAGGCAGAATCTTTCTTCTGGTTTGTCAGTGATCTATCTAAAGTAAATAGATATTTTTACATCCATCTAAAAAGAATAAAGTAAAAAATGGCCATGCAAAGATAAATATTCCTATTTGTAAATTCTATTTATATATTATATATTATGAACCTATATTATACATTAAACTTCCTGTACTAGTTCTCTGTTACAGAAAAGAAGACAATAGCTAAGGTTTAGAAACTGGAATGGAGTCAAGAGTTGATGGCTCCAAGGAAACTCTCTAGAAACTACAAGACTGGTAACACATGAACTCACAGATAGGATGACAGCATGCACAAGACTCACACAAGCTCCAAGCAGACAAAATCTCAGCACAGAAAAGGGAAGCAGACACAAAGTCCCACCCCTAACCAAGAAGCTATGGCCAATTGGCACCTGCTGGGAAAGGGAAACATTAGTTTTCATAAATGGAGCGACACTGAGTATATCCTTCACACTCCAGTGCAGGCCCATGTGCAGGAGTAATTGGCTAACACAAAATGGACTGCATGGTTTTTGTTTTGTTTGGGTATTTTTTTTCATAATGGAGTTTTTTGTCTGTTTGTTTAGTTTTGTTTTAGGGGTGTGTTTTGAGAGAGGGGGAGAGAGAGAGAAAGAGAGAGACAGAGACAGAGACAGAGACAGAGAAATGAGAAAGAGAAGAGGGGGAGTTAAATTTGGGTAGGTAGGGAAATGGGGAGAATCTAGGAAAAGTTGTGGAAGGAGAAATAATGTGATCAAAATATATTTTAGTTCATATTATATTTAGATCAAAATCATTTTTAAATTTAAACAAAATGATTTTGTGGTCAATACCAATGCCATCTACCTGAAGGTGTAATAAATCTTCCAATGGGGCAGCTCTGTTTTGCCCAGCTGAAATTTAACCTGTGATAACACAAGGCCTTGTAACTCTCAGCAAAAGTCAGTGGATTCTCTTTGGCATTTGGCATTCTATACATCAGCTGCCAACACTGCTCATCAACAAGGAGACTGGCACCAAGTTGTACTCACATGCACACTCTATCCACCAGCTTCTATTACCTGTGCATTGTCCAAATACTTACCTAACCAAATTAAAATTAATGAAATATTCAGCTTTGAAATGTGTACAATAGTAACAAATCAGTTACATATAATAAAACCACAGAGGTATGGATCTTTGAATACATTTATTTCTTTGGGATAGCAAAACCATCCTCCATTTCTGTGTTCACAGACTATTTAATGAATGACAAGTATCTGCCAGTTATGTCCTAGGGGCTAAATATGTAGTATAGAAAGTAAGAAATGTCTGAGGTTAAAGTATACTTAAAAAAAAACTACTTGCAGTTCAAATGTGCAAGATAATGTGTAAAATTGAGGCAGTTTCTAAGCTTTGAAGCTGGTGATGAATTTGGATCCTTTAGAGCTATCAGTCTCAAAGCTACCCCACCCACTTTATGGAGTTCTCATTCTCAGCTGAAGGGCTTCCAATGAGAAAACTATACTCTATAGGAAATATGAATGGGCAACATGAGGCTCATTTGAAAGTAGAATTACTTAAAGAGACAGGCATGGAGATGGAATTAGATAACCCATTCCCTCATGCCAGGAACAACGGTGCTCAGGTCACCTGTATTGGATAAGAACTCCCACAAGAATGTCAGAGACAATACCAACTGAAGTTTACCAGTCATCACTAAGAAAAATCATGCAAGCTGACCTGAATTTGGAAGAGCTGCCATCTGATAGAAACAAAAAAAAATGGTAAGTAGGAAATTTGTATTCTGGTTCTAAAAGGCTGGCACTCAGTATTTTGGTGAAGTTTTGTTTTGTTTTACCCTCCCTCCTTTCCTTTCTTTCCTTCTCTCCCTCTCTCTCTCTCTCTCTCTCTCTCTCTCTCTCTCTCTCTCTCTCTCTCTCTCTCTCTCCTCTCTCTCTCTCTCCCTGTCATGTGTCTATGTCACTGGAGGACATTGGGTGTCCTATCACTCTCTGCCTTATTCCCTTGAGACAGGGTCCTTCACCCAGAGCTTGACATTTTTAGGTAGGCTATGTGATCAGCAAGCCCCAGGGACCCATCTATTTCTACCCTCCTCAACACTGGGGTTGCATCACATGTGGCCACACCTAGCTTTCACCTAGATGCTAGGGATCCAACTCAGAACTTCACCTTGTGTAGCAGGTGCTCTTACCATAAAGTCATCCCTTCAGACCCTACCCCTCCAGAATGAGATTTTCTAATTAGTACCCAAAGAGAACATGGAAAAGGGAAGCAAGCCACAGAAGCAAGGCCTGAGAGGCGCTGTATGAGAGCGTGGATGTGTCTGCTCCTTTCCTTGTTGAATTCAGAAGGAGCAGGGTAGAAGCCACACTCCCCAAGGCTGCTCATGTGTGCCTGGCCCGGTGACTATAGCTTCAGCTCTAAGTTGGTTCTTCTTTCACTAGACAAATGACATGGGTCCCCATTCCTTAGATCTCACCCTGTTCCTGCTGGGATGTCTCCATTTACTTAGTGCTAGACCTGTCTTCTCTCATTACTTAACAAGTTCAGTTTGATCAGGCCAGTAAGTCTACAAAAGGCCTTCAGTGCACTGCATTTTACCAGGTAGTATAGACCTGACCTGTTCCATGAAACCCAAGCTCAAACAATGTATTATTATTATTATTATTATTTTATCATCATTTTCATTATTACTTGGAACAGTGATTCTCAACAGCAGAACTCCAGGAAACACTTGACAATATCTGTAGAACTTTTGTTCACCACATCAAGGAGGGATGTTCCACACATCCAACACAGGTGGAGGTAGGAGATGATGCTAAGAACCCAGCAATACAAAGAATCCTTATGAGTAGTTTTATTACCCACCCATCAATAGTGCTAAGGCTGAGAAACCATACTTTAGAACCAACTCAGAGAACTGCCAAAACCAACGAGAAGTCCAGTATCCACCAGTGACCTGAGCACTCTCTCCCTCTTCTCTCTCCTCTCCGTGAGGTCTTGAGTAAGCCTGTAAAGAGACCCCTGTGACTTCTATGTCATCTATGGACATCTGGCTTTGTTCCTTGAAGCCACACTGAACCATTGATCTGAAAATCTGAAATGCCAGGAACTCATCCCTACCTCCCATTTCCCCACAATAGCTCCTGATTCCCTTTAGATATTCCTGAATCTAAAACTAACCAGAAGCTTTTTCTTTTTCTTTCTTTCTTTCTTTCTTTCTTTCTTTCTTTCTTTCTTTCTTTCTTTCTTTCTTTCTTTCTTTCTTCCTTCCTTCCTTCCTTCCTTCCTTCCTTTCTTTCTTTCTTTCTTTCTTTTCCTTTACTGGGGGTAAAAACAGTCAACACCTGGAAGCCACGATGCCTTCACTGAATCCTTCAGTGGGGAACCCACAAGGCTTTGGGCTCTTGAGGTGTCTACAGCAATGAAAACAAAACACAAGGTAATTTCCCCACGGCCCCTCCCCCACTGGCTTAAATTTCCAGTTAGTCCCTCTCATTCTGGCCAGGGCTCCTGTCCTTCTCAGACTCTGCCTCCTTTCCCTAAGTTGAAGTCTCTGGGTCCTGAATTCTGCCCCTGGGAGTATTTGACACATTGAAATCAGTAGCACTGGGCTGGAGAAGTCAGAGAAGTGCACCCTTTGGAGAACAGAGTAATGCTGGTGTGACATCAGAGTTTCAGGTGGAAGACACATGATGGCAGCCCACTCCTCCTCACCACCACTGGGAGTTTGAGGTTTTTCCAGACAGCCGGTGTGTGTAAACTGAGACTCCAAGTCTTATTCACAATGGAACACAAGCTCACATCATGGAACTGTAATTGTCATTGTTGGCATTCTCATGGCTGTCCCTAAGGGAGGGTTTGGAGCTCCTTGGGGAGATGATGTTGTTTTCATTGCCTTCACAAGGATGGCAGGAGCCACAGCCCTCTGTGCACCAGAAGCATTAAACGCTACACAAGAAATCAGTTCAGACAAAATATTTCCAAGTGAAATCTCTGTGAGGACTTACAAATATAAGTAGAATGAAAATGTATCTGTAATTTACAAAGGTGATATTTTATACAAGTGGAAAAAAGGCGCATCTTCTGAAGACTTTAACACACTGAAATGAAAATCAGTGATAGATGATTTTTAATGTCATTTGGAAACTGTGGTAGGAAATTATCTCCTATGTCGTTTATTTTTGGAAAGGAGTAATAAAATGTCACACAAGGTTGTTTGAATTATTTGTCTCACAAGGTTATTGTGAGAGCTGGCCTGCAAGCTAAACAGAAGGGGTGCTGTGGAGAGCATCCCCAGACATGCAGGCTCACCAATCTCAAGGAGAAACAGCGCCCATCAAAGTGTTCTATGGGCCTGTAAGCAGCTTCTTGCCAAACCTTCTTTGATCTAAAGGCAGCTTTAAAGCTGTCTGCTTTTAGACATGGCTTTCACTTGTAAAACTGATTTTCCTGTTGGTCTTGCCTTGCTCAAGGTCAGGAAACAGAATGAGCTTGCAAGTATGCTTCATTAAAAGGAATGCCTGCTTTGCATCACTGGGTATGCTTCACTCAGGGGTGAGAGACAGGTGAAGCAGGATTTGCATCTAGACTGTTTTGTAATATTTACTATTAGTTCTATTCGTTCTTTTAATTTTTTTGAGAATTTCATGAAGTATATTTTATCATTTTTCCTTTCCCCAGCCCCTCCCAGAACTTTTCCCTGCCTACTTAATTTTTATTCTCTCTCTCTTTCAAAAAACAAAAAACAAAAACCTGGCAAAAACGAAACGGTCCAGTGAGAAACATGGAGTCTAATTTGCATTAGCCAACTACTCCTGCGTAGGGTGCCTGTCCCAGTGTATGGCTGCCTAGTGGAAGACTGATTTTCCCTCTCCCGGCAGCTATTATCTGTGAGTAGCTTCTTGGCTAAGGGTGGGACCTTGTGTCCACTTCCCCTCCTCCATACTGAGATTTTGTCCTGATCGAGCTTTTACAGGTCTTGTGCATGTTGTTACAGGCTCTCTGAGTCCTGTTATGTCTGAAAATGCTGTATCCTTAAAATCATCAACCACCTTTGGCTCTTACAATCTTTCTGCCTCTTCTTCTGCATAGATCTCTGAGCTTTGGTGGTACTAAGAACTTCCCAAATCTCTCATTTTCTTCACATTGCCCAATTGTGGGTCTCTGTGTTAATTGCCATCTGCTACAAGAAGACACTTCTCTAATGAAGCTGAATAGTCTTCTCTATGGGTACAGCAACATGTCATTAGTAATAGTCTCATTGCTGTGTTCATTTGGCAGAATAAGTCATATGTTTTCCCTAGAACTCATGATCCATATGTCTGGTCTCAGGTTCTTTACCTTGTTAACAATATCAGGTATAGGTTCTATTTCCTAGAGTGGACCTTAAATCCAGTTTTTAAAAAGAGATTTGTTACTCCCCTAACAATCATACACAACTGCACCTATGGGCATATATTGCAAGCAAGTCTCTATTGCAGCTTGGAGCGTTCTTAGTTGGGTGAGATTAATGATTACCTTCCTCTTTCAGTAACATGTATAGTACTTTCTAGCACTATGAATGCTAGCATTTAGGGGTAAAGCATCTAGTTAAGTGCCAGTTAGATTTCTTCATGTTCTCTCTCATAAGTATGTGTTGTCTTCAACGATAGGGTCTTACTATCAAGTTGTAAAAGGTACCTGACTCTTGGGACTTTATTACTAAACTGTTGAAGAACCTGAATTAAGTCTCTTGAATAAGTTTAATTTCTTTATGATAGGAGATTGCCAGTTAGGATGGACTCTCTAGTTACCTCAGAATGTGCTAAAAAGTTATTAACAAATTTTATCTTCACTCATTTGTAAAGTCTGCCCTTAAGTGAACAAGGAGAAAACATAAATGAAGGTTGTAATAGGAAAGTAATCATCATTATAGCCACTGTGGTTAAAATTCACTTCACTAGGCTTAAAGAGGAGCAAGAATATATGAAGCTCAAAGATGTGCAAGAACACTAAACTGCAGAACAGCACAAGCAGACATTCAAAGATAAAGTCACTTGTATTGAGTAGTCTATGCTCACCAAGGTGGTGTTGCTGGTCTTGTCATTCCTAACCCCAAAGTTCTCCATGGCTTCCAAGCTGCCCATCCCTTCTCTCACCTTATCAAAGACTACATCTAGCTGAGGTGCAGAGTTCAGTTTATGATTACTAATAAAGTCTAGGAAACAAATGCATATTGTATGCCAGATTAACTTAATGTGGTTAATGATTTTACTTTACTTCTATTTAATTTGTTACTGGATTTGGCTTTATAACTGTTCATATGATCAATAAGCATAAATGGTAGAGTTTATACTTAGTTTATGATTGTACGTATTTGTGTAACTTTATAAAATTATTCAAAGCCAAAAATATTAATCTTAGATTACATATCCAATGTGCAAACAAATAGAACGTTATAGCAATTGTCATAACTTGAGTTTCCATTCTATCGGTATGACATACATTTAGTCTTAAATAAATTGGGGATCCCTCATCTCCCCCAAGGTTGGAGTGACTCATAGGAGCCAAGGCATGCGGTGCTCTACATCAATGCTCCTCAGAGAATGCTAAAACCTTTCAGTTCTGTTTACAACTCTTGCAGCTCACCACCGAAAGATCTCTCTGCCTAACATTGAGTCTGAAAGCTCTCTTCTTTCATCTAAAAAATATTTTTACTACATTTATTTATGTGGGAAGTGGATGCCATCTTACATATATAGTGGTCAGAGAAAAACCTGCAGGAGTCTCTCCTCTACAAAGTGGGTCCCAGAGATCAAACTCAGGTCATCAGTTTTGGCAGCAGCCAGCAGCTTTACCAAATGAGCCATCTTGTTGCAACCTCCCCACCATTTAATGGCCATAAAGTACATTCTAGTCCTTCTGTGCTCTAATAGGACAACAAAATCTCTGCTAAACTACTGATGTTGTGAGATTCTTGAACAGAGGCAGAACACCAAGGCTTTCTGCCAGGAAGCAGTGTTAATTCATGCTGACATGGACTCAAGAGATTCTCACCCAAAGGCTGAATGCCACAAGGCATAGCCTTATGCACCGTTCTTTAGTTCCCCCTTACATTTTAGCCCCTTTGTTTAGTCTTCCTTATGTGGTTCATCTATTCTGATTGGGTGGTCTGTGTTACAAGGTCATGACAGAGTCACACATGTGCACATAGATACCAATTATGCCATATTACCTACCATCCCTTGGTTCCTCAAGAGCCTTTCCCACAATAAGAGCTATTTTCTCCTAATGCCATTCTTTCCCCCAGAAGACAGGACTCGGGGTTGATTTCCCTGAAAGGGATCTATGCCTTATCTTCCATTTGAGGTAGAAAGACCGACCTCTTTCTCCTTATCCCTAAACCTGTTAGTCACAACTTTCCTCTCCAGTCCCCCAAGGACCCAGGCTTTTGGAAACAGGGTCATAAACTGCTCTGTGTTTCTGACTTTATTCTGTGCCATCCCTGCCCCAAGCAAAGACAACCAGACTCTCCATCAAACTTGAATGGGGTAGGTGTGGGAAGTTCAGAGAACAGTGAAGCACAGGAGGAAAGAAGTGGTTAGTGTCTCAAAATATTACCTCACCACACTCACCACATTCACTGGGCATCTCCCCTTATGAATACTTCTTTGAAATTGCTTCCTGTGGTTTGGTTTTTTGGTTTGTTGGGTTTTATTTCTTATTTTGTTCATCTTTCTATCCAAGTCCAGTGTTTATTATGAGACGGCTTTCCCCATAGAACCCTTTCATGATGGCTCCACTTTTCTTCACTCATTTGTGTGGGGCAGGGGGACCAGAGCCACACTGTGATTCCCAGCAAACATTTATCCTATGAGGTACCACCAGGCTGAGGGTAGATCTTCCCTTCTTCAGTCTAATCATTTCTCTCTGTCTTCTATGTGAATGTCCCACCTATCTCCACCCCAGGTTTCCTTTCTTTGGCTGACTGAATGTCCCATAGTACAAGACATCTCTCTCATGGTGTATCATGCACTGCACTTATGCTCAAGGACCTTTCCCTGCTGTGAAGTTTGTTCTTTAACATTTTGTTTATATAGGAGGAAAAGACTCATTGTTGAGGATTACTATGTTGGGCCACTGTCACAGGTTAGGAAAGGGAGATTCCAGCTCTGACTGTGGCTCCAAGGGCACTTCACCATGACGCAAAATAGTTGTGGGATCATCTGATTGTGTGACCTTTCCTCATCCTGAATTAAGCATGAGGTAGTGAGGTTTGATTAGCGTTTCAATCACCCCTTTAGGTAGAACACGGACATTGTCTGTGAAAATACTTCTTAGTCATTCCCCTTCAATGGACCATCAGAACAAATTCTAAATGATATCTCCCCCTTTCATTGCCACAGCCACGGTTACTTGTTTGTTTGTTTGTTTGTTTGTTTGTTTTTGTTTTTGTTTTTCGAGACAGGGTTTCTCTGTGTAGCTTTGTGCCTTTCCTGGAACTCACTTGGTAGCCCAGGCTGGCCTCGGCCACGGTTACTTTTAAGCTTTCCTGTTCCTTTGGATTTTCAGCGGAATTCTCAGGGTTTATCTACTTGGTACATCTAATATGGCATGGTGAAAATCCCAATGTCCTACAGTTCAGGATTTCCACTTATCTATGGAACTCCAAAATCTTCATCTTTGTCCTATTTTCATGCTGCTATTCTAGGCAGGCCTGAAATGCGTTCTATTCAGTTCCGCCTCTTAAATACCTGGATCTGTTTCAAAATGCATTCTAATCCTATATGGTAGCTTTGATTTGTATATCCTCAAACTCACCAAAAGAAAAAGTGAGCTGTATGCATTGAGCAGCCTATATCTCAAATAATATCAGATATTACCATGCATCCAGAGGTAAGTTAGCAGAAACATAAGTGTTGCTGGAGGGCTTCTCTCCAGGTTCCCCAAGCCCCGCAGTCCCACAATCCACTTATAAAATAATCACTCAGACACTTATATTACTGATAAACTGTATGGCCGTGGCAGGCTTCCTGCTAACTGTTCTTTTATCTTAAATTAACCCATTTTTATAAATCTATAGCTTGCCACGTGGCTGGTGGCTTACCGGCGTCTCTACATGCTCTTCTCCTGGCGGTGGCTGCAGTGTCTCTCCTCCTCCTTCCTGTTTCCCCAATTCTCCTCTCTCTTTGTCCCGCCCTATACTTCCTGCCTGGTCACTGGCCATCAGTGTTTATTTATATAGAGTGATATCCACAGCACTTCCCTTTCTTCTTTTTTTAAAAAGGAAGGTTTTAACTTTAACATGGTAAAATTACATATAACAAAACAATTACCGAGCAAGAATTATAGTTACAATATTAAAGAAGATGTCCTATCTATCTTATATTTGTGAGTTTAAGGCTTTATAGCTAACTTATCTTTTATCATAACTGAGGAAATTACGACTATCTAGTCTTCAACCACATCAAAGACCTGAGAAGGAACATAATGGTACCGAGAAATGGTAGATGGATGCAAGCAACTTTCAGGAATCTTGCAAGAGTAGACCAAGACAGCTGGCAGCCTGGACAGTCACCTAATGTTTTTTAGCATTGTTGGTGCATTCAAATTGGCTACAGGCCTAGAGTATCTGACAGACCATTTTCAGAAGCAGGAATTCTGAGAGACCATCTTACCCTGTCTTGGCAGAGTACAGTGGTCGCTTTCCTTGTGTCCCGCTTGTCCAGAAAGGACAGCATTGCATTTGTACTGTCAGCCGTCAAGGCAAGGGCAGTTCTTTGCCCAGTAGGCCATTTTGTGCCAAAAAGACAAACTTCCAAATGGAAATGTCTTAGAAGCCCAACATTCTCTCGGGATCAATTGGTGCAGCCAGGAGCAATTGTGTCTCACATCAACAGAATTTTAAGTTATTTAAATGCCATATTCTCTAGGTCTATGAAGTGTTTGAAGATTACCTATCTATCTGAAATATATCTATGTATACCTAGAAGACTTAACTAACATGGCTACAAATATGATTATCATAGATGACTGATTATTAATCTATTTTTAATCATCCATTACAATTTTAAATGAGTTAAACATAATACCTCAAACAAGAATAGAAATATATATATACAGTATAACAAAATTAACTTTAAGTTTGTATTAATAAACTAAAAATTTTTACCAATGTAAAACATTTTAAACATAAACTAAAATCTATACCAATGTAAAACATTTTAAACAAGTTGTTCTTTAAAAGTAGGTTCATTAATCTACCCTTTTATCTTATCATCTCCATATCCTCCTATATATCTATATTATATCCCTTTTCTTTTTTAGAAAGAGATCACATTTTATAATCAACCTGTTTTAAATAAAAATATTGGTTTTTCTCTGTCCCACACCAGAGGGCTCTTCTGATTTGGGACACAAGAATCTTTTAACCATTTTTTTTTTAAAGCAATATGTCTGGGTTTAGAGGGGGAGTGAGCCAATTCCACCTCTAAAGCCAGCTTGGTATATTTGGGAATTTGGGCGTAGCATCTCTTACTACTTCCTGCTGGAGGGGGGCGCTGTATCTTATGGGGATACAAAGAAAATTTTAGACCTATGGGGTAGTCCGTGAGGCTGTATTGTGTGAACCAGTTGCCTTGAAACCAGTCTGGATGTTGGATCATCTGGGCCATGGTGTCATCGGAGACCTTTCAGGGGGTCTTGGCTGGTGAAACCTGATGTATCTTAATCTGGAACAAATCCACAGCTCTGGCTTTCTGTGGAGACAAAAGCAGAACCTCTTTTCCAAAGTAACATATCCTTATATCCAAATTTTGAAGTCAAGGTACTTTTAAAATATACATTTTGGCATAACTCAACAGCTTTTGCAATCAAATGTTTTTCTTCAGTTACGAATATCAAAGACAACATAATCCAGATTCTCTGTGTGGTAGCCATCGTTACGTGGCTTATTTTTTATATTACCTTGAGCCTTGAGCCTATTGCTTTAAACTGTACCATTGTAAGCCTGAAATGGCGCTGTGGCTGCTGGCTCCGCCCACTTCAGCTTCTTAACATGGCAGTGGTACGTTTTCTGCCAGCTCTGGGAGTCATCAAGTCTCAGAAATAGTGGGTCTAAGCTTTTATCAAAGCAGCGTGTAGCCCAGAAACCTCTTTTTTTTTTTTTTTTTTAAATAGTAGTAAAGACTAAATCTACCACACAGCTTAATTTGCCGCTGGCAGATGCCTCATTTCCGCCATACTGCCGGTCAAACGCACCCGCCAGGAACCCGCCAGTGTCCAAACTTGCATTTTGCCACATCTAGCTGCCCATATGAGACAAGAAGCAGGAACCTGGTTTTGGCTCTGTTTAGAATTGGTTATTAAATATTTTCAGGTTTAAGGTGGAAACTCGAGCCGTTGGGCGCCATTTGTTGCTGGAGGGCTTCTCTCCAGGTTCCCCAAGCCCCGCAGTCCCACAATCCACTTATAAAATAATCACTCAGACACTTATATTACTGATAAACTGTATGGCCGTGGCAGGCTTCCTGCTAACTGTTCTTTTATCTTAAATTAACCCATTTTTATAAATCTATAGCTTGCCACGTGGCTGGTGGCTTACCGGCGTCTCTACATGCTCTTCTCCTGGCGGTGGCTGCAGTGTCTCTCCTCCTCCTTCCTGTTTCCCCAATTCTCCTCTCTCTTTGTCCCGCCTATACTCCTGCCTGGTCACTGGCCATCAGTGTTTATTTATATAGAGTGATATCCACAGCACATAAGAAATGGTGAACACAAAGTTTAACAAAATATCTGAAAGTGACCTGGGACTTGGATATTGGGATCTAATTAGATATAAAAAGGAAAAACTCTAGGCTTTGATGAACCATATCCAAATGGCTGCTCTACCACCCAAGGCAACAATTCTTAACTTTGGCTTTCTAATTTATCAAATAGAGACACTGATATTCTCATAATGATGTGGAAATTAAAATTTAGCTGAAAGTTCCCTACATACACAGGAGGTAAAGAAAAGTAAATAAATAAATAAATATAAATAAATAAACAGCATTTGTCTCAGATAAGATCCCATCAATTTCAAATAATAACATTCCAAACAATTTGGCTTGCTTAAGATGTTACATGATGCAAATTCAGAGGTAGTAAGAGAGTCACCTACTTTGGGAAGTGGTGCTGGGTGTTGAACTCCATGTATGGCGAGTATACACCCTACCACCAAGCTACATCCCAGGCACAAATACAATCCAACACAGCCTTTCCTAGTGCTATAAATCCACCAATCCTCTGAACTTAACTGAGTTAGCTTTGTGTTGCAAATGTCCCCATGTTGACCAAATGGGCTTTCCTCCAGATTTACTGACAGGAGTCTAGGGATTCGTTCCGATTGGTCTCTTTAGAGTCAAGCAGCCAAGAAATCAGAATCCCGATTGGTTGAGCTCGGGAAATTGGGAAAAGGCTATAAACTTCCTTGAAAAGTTTGGAACCCTAAGATAGAAAGCACTTTGTTTCTGTGTTTCACCCCAGCCTGTTGCTTCCTTGTGTCAAAGCACCCCTGCTACCTCACCTGTCTCTTCCTTAAAGGTGTAGAAAGCTTTGCAGTTATGAATGTCAGACACTTCCATGTGCCAGAGAAGGAAAGCTACCCCCCCACACAACACTTGCTTCAGCAATCATCAGCATCCACATCTTGACACAATTTTTTGTGGATGCTTTGGTATTAGCAATAAACTCCAAGGACTATCTAGCTGATGCTACTGAACAAATAAAGAGAAGCATTTCTAATCCCCAGACTGCAGATACAAGGGCTTGAGCATGCACAAGATCTTAATATACTCCCCAAGGAGCCCTTATCTGAGCCCTGCTAGCTCTTTATTTGGATTCCTATCAGCCAGTATAGTCGAATCTTGGAATTCTAATTTTTGTCTGTAGTTTAAGGTTGCATGCTGAACCTATTATCTTTATTTGGGATTCTCCTTTTGTCCTTTCAGTTAAAAAGTGACTGAGAGAAAAAAAAAATGCAGCCTTTTTCATTCCAAGCCAATGGAACCATAACTGCGTTAACATTTGGCCTTGAGACATATTGGATCTTATTTGTCTGGATACAACATTTGTTCAAAAGGCTGTGTGTAAGCAACAAACAAGTGTAAGTTCAACCAGCCCAACTTGCTGTAGGATGGTTCTCTTTTACTCTCCAAACTGAAGAAAGTTGACTTGAGGGCTGAACACGTAATAACTTACATGTGGCACTATCATAGGCTCAGTAAATAGCAACTGTCTTTGGGTCTAAGGCCCTAGTGAGAAAGCTGCGCATGCTTCCTCAACTCCTACAGTGGATCTTCAAATCTGTTTCTCAATGCAGCTCCAGTGGGTGGTGAAGAGGGTTTGTAATGGTGTCCTGAATTGAAATTAAATATATGAGGCTTTTCAGTGAAGCTTCAAGTCAATCTGTGTTTGTTAGAATTTTAAAACACTGCTGTATGTTATTGATGTTGCATTCTGTGTACTGGCATTGTTTTAAGATATGGATGCTTGTCTGAAACCTCCATGTTTAAAAGTCATAATCAACAATGAATCCAAAGAGAAATGTATGAAAACCTGACTAGCAAGGACACAATGGGTAGTTTAAAAATGTGGTTCCCATTCACTGCTAACAGGGTTGAACTACATCTAAGAGGGCATACTGAAGTCAAAGCAACAAGTGAAAATCCCCTAAGGGGATGCAAGCAAAAGTTAACAGTTTCTGAAGATGGTCTTAAATCACGTACAGCACATGGGCCTATTTAAGCAGGCTTTGTTCAGTAAGTAGCTTGCCTGTAACAGTGATTAAAATAAACTGCTTGTGTGTCTGTGCATGCTCATGTGTGTGCACACATGTGTGTGCATGCATATGTGTGTTCGCCTGAATGTCTGTGCATGTCTGTGTGTCTGATTTTGTCACTCCATCAACCTTCTGTTCTTCATGGATACACAACAATCCCAAGAACCAGTGTTAAAAAGATCAATCTTTTCTCCCACAACCCAAAAGATAGGGTTCACAAAGACCTGCTACCAACCCCGACCCAGTTGTCAGGTTAAAATCACCAGACTTTCTTTGAGAACAGCAATAAGTATGGGAATTATGGTAAGAAAATATATGCTATACATTTCTCTCCAAATATTTTCATTATACTTTCCATCAACAAGAGTTAAATGGAAGAATACAAACAGTGGGCAGGAAACAGCCCTATCAAGCAGAATAAGGGGAGTGCAGTATTCTCTGCTACTCTGTCAATCCAGCTTTGTCACATTGCTGTGAAACCCGAGACCAAAAGAAGAACAAGTCCACTCTCTGTGCAGCTTCATGAGGCTTCCAGGACTCAATATACCTGAATTCTCTAACCATTCCTGGAGACCTCACCCCACCCTTGGTGCCACCAAAGGCATTAGATAGCTGCAGACCCATAGTTCAGAGGGAAACAAACAAACACAGAACACTAAGCCAGCCGCTAAATGAATCGTCTTAAGGAGGTACTAAGCCAATAGTGTATTTCATCTTAGTTGTTCAAAAATACAACAAAAAATATATTTCAAGAAAATGAAGAAAGAGAGAAAAGGAGAAGAAAAAAGAAAAGGAGTAAGAAGAGGAAGAGGAGTAAGAAGAAACCATATCTTAATATAGTAGGCAGGGAAGAAATGCCAAAGCAGAAATAAATGAATTAAAAACTAGGAAATCGCCAGACAGTGGTGGCACACACCTTTAATCCCAGCATCTGGGAGGCAGAGCCAAGGCAGATCTCTGTGAGTTCAAGGCCAGGCTGGTCTACAGAGCAAGATCCAGGACAGACACCAAAACAACACAGAGAAACCCTGTCTCAAAAAACAAACAAACAAACAAACAAACAAAAACACCTAGGAAATTGGTAGAAAAACATCAATGATAATAAGCTGGCTATTTCAAAACAAAATGAAAATCTTAGCTAGACTAAGCAAAAGAAACAATATTCCTTAAAATAAGAACTGAAAAGAAAGCATTTCCATGGGGAGAATAGAACTACAAACGATCACTAAAGACTATTCAGAACAGTCATATGCCAACAAATGGATAAGGTAAAAAAAAAAAAAAAAAAAAAAAAAAAAAAAAAATAGATAAATTCTTAAGTACATAAAGCATTTAACATTGCATTGTAAAGACACAGAGCATCTGGGCTGGCAGGATAGCTCTGAGGGTACAATGCTTCCTACACAACCCTGACAGTCTTGAGTTCATTCCTCAGAACCCACAGTGTAAGGAAAGTTGTTTTCTGAGTTCCACAAATGTGCAGTGGCATACTTGTGCCTGTGTGTGGACACACAACATACAAACCATATGCATATACATCACACACACAGAGAGAGAGAGAGAGAGAGAGAGAGAGAGAGAGAGAGAGAGAGAGAGAGAAAAAAATCAAATTAAATTTAAAATATTAATGAATAATTTGAACAGAAAACTAAGGAAATCAAATCAATAATATAAAGGTCCCTAGCAAAGAAAAGTGCAGAACCTGATTCTTTCACTACTGAAGTCTACCAACATTTCAAGAAGAATGAGGAGGAAGAAGAAAAGGATGGGGGAAGGAAGGAACAAAGGGAAGAAGGAAGGAAGGAAGAAGGAAAGAAAGAAGCAAGGAAGCAAAGAAGCAAGAGAAGCAGGGGAGAAAGAGAAGCAGAGGAGGAGGAAGAAGAAGAAATATTTCCAAGCTTATTTTAAGCCTTGATTCCAAAACCAGAAGAGTATACAAGGCAGATGTGAGGGAAGAAGAGAGAGATAGAGGAAGGGGAGAGAAAGAGTAGCGGGGGAGAAACACCAACCCTACAGGACCAGTATCTCTTATGAACACAGAGGCAAAAATCTCCAACAAAACACTAGCAGACTGGATTCACAAGTACATTAAAAGGGTAATTTATTAAGATCAAATGGGAGTCATTCTACAGATACAATAATAATGCCACATAAATAAAGCTGTAAATGTGAAACATCACATTAACAGAATGATGGATGAAAATCATATTGTCATTTCAATAAGCTGAAAAAAAGACATTTGACAAAATTCAATTACCTCGTGATAAAAATTTTCAACAGTCTTGGTGTGGAGCAAATGTACCTCACCTCAATATAATAATGTTTATGTATTAGAAACCCACAGTTGATACCATGCTCCACAGGGAAAAGTTGAAGCTTTCCTTCTTAGATCCAGAACAAGACAAGAATACACACCCTCTCAATCTCTACTCAGCACAATAGGCGTTTGGGAAAAATAAATGAATACATGATAAAAATAAAGAAGTTGAGTTAGCCCTATCTGCTGATTAATGATCTTATGTATAGAAAGTGCTAGATACTCCACAATCACACACACAAATGCTTACACATATATACATACATGCATACATACAACTGTCAGAACTAATTCAGTAAAGTTGCAGAATATAACAATCAACATACAAAAATCAATAGTATCCTTGTACACTAACAGCAAACCATCTGGAAATGAAGTCAAGAAAGCAATTCCTTCTGCAATTACATAAAAACGCTCAAGAATAATTCTAACCACGAGAGAGAAATATCCTACAGTGAACTTGATGAAGGATGTAACTAAATAAAAATAAACTTTGTGTTCATGAGCTGGAAGAATTAAAGATGCTAAAATGCTACACAAAGTCATCTAGAGACCCAGTGTAGCTCATCAAAGTAACAACGATGTCCTTTGCAGCAAAAGGGGTCCATGGTCTGGGGTATGTATTGATTAATAGTAAAGTGCTTGCCCATCACACATGAGGCTAAGATCAAGCCCTATTACTACAATAAAGGAAAAGGAAAAGAGGAAGACAGGGAAGTGAGGAGGAAGGAAGAAAAAAAATCATATGAAACTTCAAAAGATCTCCACATAGCCAGTGCAATCTTGAGCACATGAACCAGCTATAGTACTCTTGGGAATATACCCAAAAGATTTCATATCCTACTACAGAGATACATGTTCATCTATGTTCATCACTGCTTTATTCAAAATAGCCAAGAAATGGAAACAGCATTGGTGAATCAACATCAACTGATAAATGGTTTATTTATACAGTGGAATATTACTCAGCTATTAGTAAAAATGAAGTTATTAAATTTGCAGGTAACTGGATAGAACTACAAATAATTATTCTGAGTGAGATAACCCAGTTGAGAAAGACAAATACTAAATGTTTTCTCTCAGTTGTGGATGCTGCCTTTGAATCTTCAGACATGCATGTTTCATTTAGAATGTCCAAAGAAGTCGGAAAGTTCTTGAGGGGCTGTGAGGAGTATCTTTTAACGGAGGAGAGAGAGTCAGTATTCTCTAAGAATATGGCCCCTGGTGAGTTTACCATGCTCCCATGGAAGACAGCAAGGACAAACTGGCCTTGACATGTTTATAAAAGAAAAGACACAAAGGCAGTGGATGGGTTAGATCGGGTACGAGCAGACAAGCAGATGAATAGAATGAATATGATCAAAGAATTAATGAAATTTTTAAAGACCGAAATTAGACCCTCATCTCACATTGTCTATAAACATTTATTGCAGTTATAATAAAGTTCTCAACATAAAGTCTGAAACTATAAAATAACAAAACAAAACATACAGGAAAGAAACTCCACATTTGCCAGAGGAAAGCATTCTTAGATATTATTGCAAAACACAGATAAGAAAAGGAAATTAAGGATAGGTTTAGGCCAAATAAAAGGTTTCTGCACACCAAGGAAATAAACAACATGGTAAAGATGCACCCTTCAGGTGCAGAGAATCTTTTACAAACTGATCTGATAAGAAGTTAATCAACAAAATTTACAAGGAGCTCGACTCAGTAGCAAGAACGTTTTTAAAGGCCCAATCAATTAAAAAGTGGGCAAACAACCTGAATAGACATTTATCAAAAGATAAACAAGCAGCCACCAAATATATAGAAAGAAAAGTGTTCAACATCACTAACCATGAGGGTGAAGCAACCTAAATTACAGTGAGTCACACACTATCCCTTCACACCAGAAGAGTCACTCTTCAAAAAGACAAGTGTGATGTGGAGAAAAGGAAACCTCACAGATTACTGGTGGGAATGTACATTAGTAGAGCCATTATGGAAAACAGTACAGACATGCCTCAAGGACAGTAGATCACACACAGTCCAGCAATTCCACAGCAACAGGTGTGTGTCCAAATAAAACAGAACAAGTATGCTGAGATATCTACCCTGCTATGTTTATTGTATTCACGTGTTTATTGCAGTATTTTTGTTCACAGTACTCAAGACACAGAATGTAAATGATCAATAGGTGAATGGATAGAGAAAAGGTGGTGTAGACACTGTAGAGACAGCCACTAAAATTTACAGAGATCCTGTAATTCGTGAACCTATAGGTGAACCTGGAGGGTATTACATCTAGTGAAATAAGCCAGCCATGGAAAGAACTGGACCACATAGTCAAACCCATGTGGAAGGTACAAAACTAACCCTACAAAGGTACAGAGTGAAGTGATGAGGTCAAAGTCTGGTAGTATGTTGACCAAAACAAATCCTTTAACTAGATTAAAGGAGTATGTTCAAGAAATATTTTGTGAGCCATGATGACTATAATTAATAAGAACGTATGTCTGAAAAATACCGAGAGAGTAGATTCTAGGCATTTCCATTAACAAGTGATAACTCTTCAGAGTAACGCATATGCTAGATATTAAATAATATATAGATACACATATATTTCAATATATCCAGTTGTATATGATAAATATGATTTTACTAATTGAATAAAAATTTATCAAAAATGTAAAAAACTAACTCCATAGAAAAGAACAAAGAAAAAAAGAACACGAGAAAAAAAATGAGGAATAAAGAAAACATTTTTATTTTTCTTTCCATTTTAAAAACATAAATGATACCATTCACCACTTTCTAAAAACTTGAATGGTGTATCCAGTTCTTGATTTCTACAGCTATAATTTGGGAATGAAGAAATTTTTACTTCTTAAAAGCTAAGTAAATAGACCTCTCAAGGTAAACAAAATTAATTCAATGAGCTGGAATATTTACAGAACTAATCCTGAGTGTGTCTTTTTAAGTGGAATTTCATTTGTTAACTTCTAGAATTCCTCCACAGTTCTTCCACCTTGATAACCATTTATCTGCCCAGTTGTAGTCCTGCGAAAACATCCTCAGCCAGGTTTATTGCTGGTGGGAAATTCAAGGAGAGAGGGCCCTAATAAATGCCAACAAATCCTATGTTTCCTTACAACAGAGTAGTGAGTATAGAATAAATACACTTATAGTTTAATAGGATAGCAATTTCCATATTACTTTTGTTTATGCAAACTTCTATTGATTTAAAAGCTTTCACTTGAAAAAAATTACCTTCAGTAAGATTTATGGAATCACTGTATGTGAGATTTTTTTATTGCCTTTTGAAGGAAGATAGTTGTCTTTAAGTTTGAGTGAATAAAAAGATAACTGATTTTATTTTTAATTGTTATTTTGTTCACATCTGTATAATGAATAACTATTAAATTCTGCCTCAGAGGATACTTTTTCTCCCATATACAAAATCAGGCATACCACTTTACTATAGTATATAGTAAATATGCTCATTAAGTGGAGAAGTAAACACGGAAGCCAGTGTCTGGATACTGGGAAATGTGATAGCCTTCTCTAAAGTTCTGCTTTCAAGCCAACATCTACCTCCACACAAACTGCTCATTCTAACCATCCTTTGTCACTTGTCAAACACTTCATGAGCCAGGAGAGCAGTGCAGACAACAGAAAACCCCACTCATGTCTCTCCATGCAAACCTATACAAAATTCTTTATTTAAATTCTGACATGGTTTATTTATTCTTATCTGAAGATTCTTCAGAGTCTTAATGCTTATTAAGAACATACCCAACAAACCTAACTTGCAAAATAGTTACGTTTCTTACAGTTTAAGAGGCATGCTGGAGACCATGTTCTTAAACCACAAGCCCCATTAGTCTCTTTAGGAGTGATGTGCGAGAGTGAAATAGGATATTATAGATCTTTATGTAACTTCTTCTCTTTGAGGGATAGGACTAATGACACAAGTAGGTGTGGCTACTAGTTATGAGTTAGTGCCTGTGGGGACAGTTTGTTCTGTGGCCACTGATACATATCTCTGAGCCTTCTCTGTCTTTTGCATTCCTCTGGTCAAGTTTACCCACAGGGGTCTCATTGAATGTTCATTTCTTTCTTGCCCTCACTCTTGAGTTAGTCCCACATTTAAGCTCCTTTACAACAAGATGGTTTGTCATCTTTGGGTCTATCCTCCATATGTGATTTGAGCAATTATGCTGTATCCCTAATATCCTAGGAACTGACTAGAATTTAGTTGTAGCTCAAAATGTAAGTTCATGAAAACACACCCAACATCCAATGTCACATCTTCAAATTGGTCTAGGGTCTTAACTCTAGAGCAGATATTGTCATCACATGACATATTTGTGTTTAGTGTTGAGTTTGATGCCATGTCTTTAATGCTCTTGGAAAACTTTCATCATTTTAAAATCAAATTCTTTGGTCCACCACAAGTTGATGACAAGAGAGTTCTGATGTAGTAGAGCTAAGCAGTAGATTTCAGCTGTGAGGACCTCTCTACAGAGTGCTGGTGAAAAGCCTCTCTGGAGTTATTTTTCCAGTTTGTGGAATTTTACAAAACTTAAGCTTCCATGTTTTCTACTAGCAGTTCTGACGGGCATGCATTGACAATTAATGGAGTAGTAACTGTTGCTTTCATTCGTTTATGTGTTTACTTACTACTTTTATTATTCCAAGATTGTGTTTCCTATCTTACTGATCTTACTCTTAAGAGAGTAATATCTAGTCATGACAGAAAACAGATTGTCATGATGGATAAGCAATTGAAATCAAGTGCCTGCCCTCTTCCCCCTGACAATGCTACAAACATGTACTTACTTAGGTCATTCTAAAAATAATGTTTTTTTGTCATCAAATATTTGTCATAGGGCATATTAGAAATTCTATATGCAATAAAGAAAAGATGAAGCTTCCTCCAACTGCTAGCTAGCTACAAGGGGGTCACCATGGAGGTATCTGTCAATCAAGACAAGTTTTCTCTAGAAGCTCAGCTAGTGATTGCCCGGCTACAGTAATCATACAAAACCATGCCAGAATGAACACCCATAGAGTGTTTATATACATGGAAAGCAGAGAAAATTGCAAGTTGAAGTGGTATCAAGCTGGGAAAGGAAAGCAGGCCACTGTTCCAGTTAAGAATATAAATAAAGGGCCTACAGTGCCTGGGCTCTGTTCCACCCTGTGGTCCACAGCTTTGTGATCAAAAACTCAGCTTATGTTTCCCCATGTGTAACATGAAATGATAATAATAGTAATAA
The DNA here is from genome assembly GCF_004664715.2 of Peromyscus leucopus. Lineage (NCBI taxonomy): Eukaryota > Metazoa > Chordata > Mammalia > Rodentia > Cricetidae > Peromyscus > Peromyscus leucopus. The sequence continues at coordinate 60,041,709 of NC_051064.1, read as the reverse complement.
TGTATACTTCATAAAATTGTGAGCATCTGGTCATATATATAATATATAAATAATAATGACTATAGTTTATGTTTATTTTCTGGATACAATCTCTAGGGTGTGTTACATGTAAGCCATAGCTGCTTTTTTCTTATTTCTATAACATCTAGATTGGTCTGGACATCTGAGATGGTCAGTCTGTACTGAAAGGCTGGCCAATATATACAAAATCATCAGAAGGCTGCCACATCTGGAAACAAGTAGTGGTAGACTACTGAATGGGTCTGTGAGGACATTTCTAGGAAGGGTCAAGTGAGGAGAGAAGCCCATCCCCTAGAGTGAGAGACAGAGACACCTTTCCACAGCTTCCTGGACAATCTGAGGAAAATGCTATGCTTCTTGCTTGCCTGCCTTCCCTTCCTGCTGGTGAATGATGTGTCTACACTGTTTTTGTTGCAGCTGCTCTCACACTTCAGATAGCATCAGAAACCAGTTTCTTCAGCCTTCTAATATAGAGTACAGATGAGGGATTTTCCAGAAATCCTTCAGGCCTTCAGCACCAGGTTGAGACTGCTAGAGGATCCATCTGTGTGGATTGAGCAGATGCCATGTCCTCAGCTTCACCATCATGCAGACAGCTGTTGTTGGACTACCTGGTCCCTGCTGCATAAGTCAATCTAACAATATATTAAATCTAGCGGTTCTGTTCCTGTAGTGAATCCTGACTAATACAGCCATTTAGCATTAAAATTAGTGGCTCCTGCTATGATCCACACCTTAAACAATCCCCAAGGACCCATATGCTCAGTATTTAGTGCCCATAGGATGGTTCTGTGGGAGCTAGCAAAACCTGTAAGAGGTGAGATCTTGTGAAAGAAAGCGAAGTCTCTGGGGATATGCCCTTGTGGGGGATATGGTGACCCTGGCTCTCCTCCTCTCTCTCTCTTTGGTTCTTGACCACCATAAGGTGAGCAGTTTTCTCTACCAAGTGCTTCACGTAATTCTGCCTTATTAGAGAACCAAGGCAACAAGTCCTAACAGCCACACTGAAATGAGGCTTTCAAACTGAAACTATGATAGATTTCTAACAGGTGCCGATATTTCCTCTTCCACAAATCAAAGTTGAAAGAACATTTAAAATACCTATTTCCCATGAGGGCAAGAGTGGTGTGAAAGTTATAATAGTATCCCACCACTTTCTGAGTCTATTTAAGGGACTGCTCCATAGAAGAAAACACAGGTCTGGTACTGTAAAGCTAGCCAAGAATCCATATCTTTGGAGCTGATGGGTCCCAGGAATGAATCTACTACTATTATTATTATTAATAGACATAGGATCAAATTGCTTCCTAAATTTATATATACCCATAGATTGGTGCAGCTCTGAGACCTCATTAAAGAAGTTTTTCCTGCAGTAGATAGTGGTTAATGCATAAACCCACAAGTGACCAAAATTCAGAAAATATGTATCTGTGGTACTCAACCACAAACAGGACATCTGTATTACATCCCTTCACCTCAAGCCTCAGGGAACACCAAGGAAGTGGAGTAAGAAAGATTCCAAGAGCCAGAGATCAGGGATAACTGGGGAGAAACTGTGTGTTCCAGTCATGACAAGTCCAATGCACTCATGAACTCATAGTAGCCATGGTTGCCTGCATGTGACCTACGCAGGATCAAGCTGTTGCTCAAATTTTAAATGGTCTTATGATTTAAAAAAAAAAAAAAAAAAAAAAAAAAAAAAAAAAAAAAAAAAAAAAAGCTAGAGCCAGATATTTGGGTAAATGCTGAAAGATCAGAGAGAAAAAGGAACAAGCCACTGCCACATCTCACCTCACTAACTCCGTGGATGCTCTGACTGAATGTGTCTGAGTCCTCAGCCAAAAGGGGGCTTTAACCAAAAAGGCTTCTGCTGAAAGGGCTTTCGTTCCTGTCTCCTCACACCTTACATACCTTCCTTCACCCAGCCATATCACTTCCTTCCTAGTGCTGGGATTAAAGCCCTGTGATTCCCAAGTGCTGGCATTAAAGGTGTGAGCCACCACTGCCTGGCTCTGTTTCTCTCCTAGACTGAGTCAATCTCATGTAGTCCAGGGTGGCTTTGAACTCACAGAGATCCAGACAGATCTCTGCCTCCTGAGTGCCAGGATTAAAGGTGTGTGCCACCACTGCCTGGCCTCTATGTTTAAACCAGTGGCTTGTTCTGTTCTCTGATCTTCAGGCAAATTTTATTAGGGTACACAATATATCACCACATCAAGTCTCTCAGCATCCCAGCCTGAAGTAGAGAGTGGCTCATGAGCTCCTTCTCTAGCTGAGGAACTTTTCACAGTTGACGGCTGCTGAGGGGAGGAAGAATCAGTTTTCTTTAAGTGTGTGGCCTCTGTTAGTTAGCCGATACTTCAGTGGATAGCCCCCCACCTGTGAATACATGGGTAGCACAAATTGGAGTTTGTGGGTTATTTTTAAAAGAGATAAAAATCGGGAGGGGGTTGGAGGTAGATCTAGGATAAGTCATGGGAAAACATAGTGTATAGATGTATGAAATTCAGTGGCCATCTTTCCTATTGACTGTTTCTCTTCAAATTTAAAGCATGAGATATAATGCCACCTAACAAGCTTCATAAATGATGAGCTTCATGATGAAGAGAGAATTGGAAAGAAGAAAGAAATACAAGGTCAGAAAGGTCAAGGTCTGTAGTTGCCTGGAATCCCAGGCTCCTTACTTAGTTATCAAGGCACTGCTCTCGAATAGTCAGCTCCATCTCATTCTCCAGCAAGGCTCCAGGTGATGAGGCATTGCCAGAAGAAGGGGCCTGGACTGGAGATGTATTTACAAACACTTCATAGAGCAAGTGAGATTAAGTCCATTATTAATATAACTGGAAGCCTTTATCATCCAATTGATATATTAGATTTACAATATTGGACTAGAATCACATCTTTAGCTTGGTGTGATTAATGGTAATAAACATCAAAGAGAATATAACTTATAGTTGTTACCTTTTCCTTTTTATTATCCACAAGCTACCAAGTGCTTGTGAAAAAGAAGGAATAAAGCCACTGCTCAAACATGACATCATGCTTTTAAGTAAGAACAAATGCATTGAAATTCAAATCCAATATTACCAGTTGATGATCTATGATGAGATATGGGTAATTTAATATAAATAATCACAGTATAATAATGTACACATCAGGAAAACATTAAAGGGGCTCTAAAAATATGGTGTGCTGATTAGTGCCTTGTAGGGAAGGCACCACTTGTAGCATTGCCAACTGGCGTGTGATAAATGATCGAAAGGTGGTGGGTTTGAAACCACTAGTATGATAGTGATTAAACAGAGTTTTGGGGAAAAAAAATATGTAAAGTTGGTTCTTGGGAAGTGATCAAAGTATAAAAGCTACTCCAGCCCAGCCTTGCAAATGAGTATGTGTATAGATTTTTCTAGTTATCAACAGACTAAGCAACAGTTGATCGTTGGTCAGATATATGTGTATTTATATCATGAAAAGTCCAGTGGTTTTACTATTATTCATCATCAAAGATGGGCAGGGCAAAGTTCAAGCTTTGGATGAATAAACACATATTTTGAAGTCTGGTTTCCATTTTTTTTCATTTTTAACATATCAAAAATCCTTCAAGTTCTTATATGTTTATGATATACTCTTACCTATCAATCACTCTTGTGCTGAGGTTTTTAAAGCCTGTTAAAGATAGAGAATGCTCTACATATGTTTTACTTTCTTTTATATCTTCCTCTGAGTTTCTGTCAGAACAGTTGATGTAGTCATGAATTCTGAAGAAAGAAATACAGCCCTGGCCATGAATATGTACATTTTGGGACACTTCATCATAACCTTGGCAGCAATATTCCCTGAGATTGGCATATAGATTAAAGTTGAAGAGGTTGCTCAAAAAATAATTTTCAACTGACATTTCTACCATACAACAAGCAAGTTTTAAAGTTATTTATCATCTTAATATCCTCCTAGAAGCTGTTACTTATGAGTAAACTTTAAAGCACCAGCAATCTCAAAGCCTGAGCTTTGTGTTCAACTAGTAAGACAAAATCTACCATGCAGTTAATATAACAGACATGAAGGTTTCTCATTCAAAGCAACATCTCATTAATACTGACTGACATGCTATCTCTTAATGTTTCAAAGATATATTAGTAAGAACACAATAAAACAAGACAATTCACAATGTCACAGGCAATCGTGGCTTCCATAAAACATAAGGCCAAGGTCTGAGAGGACATGATTTAAGAATATTAACCAAAGTATCAGCTCTTCCATTAACCAGACTCACTTTATGAAAACATTGTCAAGGAAAGTAAGGTAGAAAAAAAAAGCTGTTTTTGAAGCATGAATATCTCTTAGACACATACACGATGCTACACTATAATGCTTGGAATGTTTGTAGGGTGTGGAGACCTCTGAGCTTAAATCTCTCCTACATTCACTGACATCTTTCCACATCCTTTCAGGGTATGTAAATCCCAACAACATCAACAACAAAACTGGGTAGTTAGAAGACAATTAAGGGCAGGAACAATCAGGAACATCAGAGTATCTGTTGTGGTGAAATGAGAAATACCACCCCTCCCCATAGGCCCATGTATTTGAACACTTGTTCCCCAGTTGGTAGCACTATCTGGGGAGGTGATGGAAGCTCTAGGAGGTGAAGCTTTTCTAGAGGAGGTACACCATTGAGGCGGGCTTTGAAGGTTTGCAGCATCATCCCCATTCCTGCTCCCTCTACTTCCTCTGTGTAGATGAACATGTGATCAGCCAGCTTCCCGATCCTGTGACCATGGCTGTCTGTCCCCATGCTTTCTATCCTATTATAGATTCTATCCTTCTGGAATCATAAACTGAAATAAACCATTTCTTCCCTAAGTTGCTTTTGGTCATCATATTTCATCACAACAGAAATGTTAAAAAAATAAAGGTGCTTAGTAAATTTAATCATATCTTTCAATATCCTCTGAAGTAAGTAATGAAAGGGAGGTACTCACAGGTTCATAACTGCGAAAAATGCAAGTTTTATGGGATTGAATATTTTTTAAGTTTCTCTGTTCCAACAAGACACTTTAGGAGGAGATTTGGTCCACATATAATAAAATCCATAAGCCAAGTTAATCAACCTATCTAACTTTATTTTGCCCCAGATAATTTTACGTGTCAACTTGACTGGGCTTTCGAGTACTCAGACCTGATAAGACATTATTACTAGGTGTATCTGTGGGGATGTTTCCAGAATAAAATTCATCTTCAGTCAGTGGAATGAATGAAGATCTGCCACCAGCCTTTTGGGCTGGCACCATTCAACCTGATTTACTTTTTCTGCTTGAGCTGGGACAGTCACATCTCTTACTCTCAGACATCAGAGCTCCTTATTCTAGGACCTTCAGTCCCAGGCTTATGCAATTATCCCATGCCTTTACCATCTCTAACACCAGATTTCTCAGGAATATCTGTTGCATGAATCCTAAATGGTCTTACAATAAAAACCTGGAGCCAGGTATTAGGGTAAATGCTGAAAGATCAGAGGGGAAAAAAAAAAAAACACAGCCACTTCTTGCCTCGCCAACTCCTCAGCTAAAAAGAGAAGATCCTGTCTCCACAAATCCTCAGACTGAATGCCTCAGTCCTCAGTCAAAAGGGCCTCGACTTCCTGTCTCCTCACACCTTAAATTGCCTTTCTCCATCCAGTCATATCACTGGGAAGGTTTCTGTCTCAACCTTCCTAGTGCTGGGATTAATGGTGTGTGTGCTTCCCAAATAGCAAAGACATAAAATCTCAAGTGCTGGGATTAAAGGTATGTGTCACCACAGTCTGGCTCTATTTCTTTTAGACTGGATTAATCTTGCGTAGTCTAGGGTGGCCTTGAACTCACAGAGATACAGATGGATCTCTGCTCCCAAGTGCTGGGATTAAAGATGTGCCACCATTGCCTGACCTCTATGGATAGTTCTATGGCTAGTTCTGTCCTCTGATCTTCAGGTAAGCTTTATTAGAGTATAACAAATTATCACCACAAATATCAGCTTCCGGATGGCAGATCATGGAACTTCTCAGACCCCATAATCACAAGAACAAACTACTCACAAAATGTCCTATCTCTATGATTCTGTTTCTCTAGAGCATTTTGACTAATATATAGATGTTACATTGCCAGATATGATTAAAGAAGCAATGTAGATATGGAAATATAAGATATAAATATAAAACTTTATACCAACAGGCTTATTATTGATCACAAGGTCAAAAAGAAACCGCAGTAAAATGTAAAAGACACAGCAGTCATTGTAAAAGCTTGGATGCAATGAAAGGGAGAAATGGGTGAGATAATGGGGATTTGGGAAACACAATAGCAGAATTTAAAGCACATTAAGGAAATAAAGAAAAAGAGTGGCACTGCAGAAAATTCAAAGAGTAATGTGGTTAGTAAACTCAAAAGGATAAACTGCAATCTCAGAATGCAGAGCCTCCAGAGATGTAAGCAATAAAGATATAACTACAGCTATCAAGGAAAGGGAATAGATAATGGATGTTTAGATTGTTAGTGATGTTTAGTGATGTGCTGCTTGGTTTTAACTGTTGTTTTGACATAATCTAGAATCACCTGGAAAGACAGTCTCAATAAGGAACTGTCTAGATCAGGTTGACCTATGGACGTTCTGGAAGGAGGGAGTTTATCTTGATTACATTGAGGTGGGAAGACCTCACCTCCTGTGGGCCACACTGTTTCCTGGGTTTGGGTCCTGGCCGTGTAACAGTGGAGACGGTGAGGTGAGCACTAGCGTTTGTACATCACACCCTCAGCTTTTGACTGCCTTGACTTCTTCATAGTGACGAAATATAACCTGTAATTTGAGCCAAACAAACCCTTTTCCCCTAAGTTGCTTTTTCATGGGTGTTTCATAACAGCAACAGGAAAGTAGACTAGGACAAGTGACATTAAAAAAGAGAAATTAAAACAAAAGTAAGAGTTCAAAAGAAAAATATCAAAACTACAATTTGCTAAAGCCTTTAAGTTGAAAAAACGTATGATAAATGCATACATTTTTAAAGTACTCCTCAAATCCAAGAAAGAAAAAAAAAACTTGGTGAAACTTTGAGTAATCAGGGTAAGTGGAAACCGTAAAGTCTTACAAGCTTCAGAGTAAGTTTATTTGTACCTAACTTACATGACTGGGCCAGCTATCTTTTCATTACCAGCAGATGGTTGAGAGGAACAGTGGCAAGGAGGAATTATTTCTTTTGCCTCAGTATTTCAGTGTCTTCCACTGGCAGACATAGGGCCCTGTCACTTTAGGCCTGAGGTAAGACAGCATGTGATGATGGAGTAAGCAGTGGAGACTCTTCACCTTTGGGCACACAAGAAGCAGAGAGACAGACAGAAAAGGCCCAGGGGACCATGGACAAGATACCCTTCAAAGGCAGGCCTCCAGTGACCTGCATCTAATTAAGGACCACCCCTGGACGTCCCCACCACCTCTTACAAGAGTGCCATGAGCTGAGGACCAATCACATTTTATAAAGAATGACCTCCAGGTATGTTTCTCCAAAAGAAGATACTGAAGTAAATGTTTACTGGTCTCAGGGAGCATGAGGAAGAAAATAGCAACACGAAACAAGGAGTGTGTACTCATGAATGTCATCTTTACGGAGCTCGTCATAGCTGTGGGCAACTGAGGCTCAATTCCTTCAGAGAAATTTAGGAATACAAAGCACACACTTCAGCCTTATCCCACCCAAGAGATGATCATACAGAAAACTATCCTGAACTGCTGTTCATCTCTGGCTAAAATGGGATAAAGTGATAATGAACTCTCTAGCTCAACCCATCAGCCTGTGTGCTGAGTGCAGTCCTCAGAAGGTCAGAGATGATTTTGGTAGGATCCCACTGGCATACACAACAGTAGTGAATGATTGAGGCATGTGGGAAGGCACTAAAAACTTCTACTAACAATAATCTATTTAACTTAAGGGTTCCTTCTCTAACAACCACCACAACTACTGCCACTACTGTCATCTCAACCACAGAAATGAAGGGAGGCAGTCAATCAGTGTCAGTCATGTTTTTAAGGGAAAATAATATCTCAAAATTTATATTTTTAGGCTTATAAGCTCTAATGTGGCCTGTTGAGTAACATAGTTTGCCCTTTAGTCCATTCATCTTTATTTGCAAGTGCTCGTTGCCATGAGTAACTGGTCTGGCTTGAAGCATCTGGCTTCTGCTACACCACCGATAATGGGCTTTCACTGGGGCTCCTCTCAGATATCCTGTTGTTGTCCTATGGCATGGAGATCCTGCTGTTTTGGATCTGTAGGTACATCCCCTTTTCATGCTCCAGCAGTTCATAGATTTGGTGGATTCTGGGGTGGGCCAACTCACAACCTTGGTTCTGGGCCTGGTTGGCAGTTGGGTTGATCAGCCTGCCAGCTTTTCCCTCATGGCCACTATCTAGGTAAGCTCTCCAGAACTATCTGAACTAGCCCACCCAATGCAGCCCACAGCAGGGAGTGGGGCCAGTTCTCCTGCTCTCAGGTCCTCAGATCTGGGTCACCCACACTCACATCACCAGGGCCAGCTCTACTGTTTTGCCCAGGCAAGATGCAGGGCTCTCTTTCCCAATGGCTATAGCATACAAGATTCTTCTCCTTTTGATTTGTTGTTTGTTTGTCTTTCCTTTGTTTCTTTGTTTTGTTTAGTTTTTGGTTTTTCTTTTAAATTTGGTTTTGATTTCAGGGGTAGGGAAGGTTGTGAAGACAGAGGGCAGATTCAAAGGGACAGGGAGATAAGTGGATCAGAATGCATGATGTGAAATCCACAAAGAACCAATAAGGTTTTTTTTAATCATATTTTTAAAACTCTTTCAATGATAAATGAAACAGCAAGTTATGTTTGTAAAGACCTCAGAAATGTGATCTATGTGTTGAAAGCTAGTTGCCCACCTAAAGGATTTTTGAGAAGTAGTAGAACTTGTAAGAGGTGAAGTCTAGCAAAGGGAAGCTATTGAGAGTGTGGGGTATCCTTGATAGGAATCCTGATATCGCTTTCTACTCCTCTTTCTAATTCCCCCAAACACACAATCAAACTCCTTTCTGCTATGCTTTCACAATGGACTGTGTGTCTGTGTGTGGTTGTGCGTACCTAATGACTTGCTTCTACCTAATAAGAGGCAGTAAATACATTAGGACATTACTTATAAGATTGGGTTATAAAGCACCATTGCTTCTCTTAGTCTAGTCATATTTCCCATTCATGTTCTGTCCTGTCTTCTAACTTCGCTCACTCTGCCATGTTGTGTGATGTGGGCTCTGGTCAATAGTCAGGAACTGAGGCACTCAAACCCAAATGTTTGCAGAACTACATCTTGCCAACAAACAGTAAACTTAGAAATAGGTGCTTTCCTCTAATCTCGAAATGCAACTGAAGCTGCTAGCTCGAATCTTGATTTTAGCCTGTGAGAGACCCTGAAACAAAAACCTAATTAACATGCCACAATTCCTAGCACTCGGTACTCTGAGATAATAAATTTTGTTTCAAGCCAGTAAGTTGTGTAATTTCCTACAAAGCAATATATAATATACCCCAGATATTCCTAACAAAGAAATTCAAAACTTGATAATTAAGAACTTATTAAGAAAGCAGTAGACCCAATGAACAAATCCAAGTTCTCTATCAAGTGCCTACATGATACTTCCTTATGAATAAACAGTGTTCTCCCTGGTGGAATTATAGCACAATAAGGTCACACTCTTTATGATTTTTGTTTATTTTTATGATTTATATTCATTTTGTTGATTTATATGATTTATATGATTTTATTACATCAATTTATATGATTCATTTTGTTTAAAAGTCAACTTGAGAGCCTTAGCAATGATTTTGTTGTCTATGGTATAAAGAGGGCAGAGTAGTGGAGTAGTCATACTTCCTGCAAAAGCTATGCTAAAGAAGTACATTTTCTGGACAGAACCTAAAGGATATAAATAAATTCTAATTTCCATTCACTGTGCACACTATGTACTAGTAAATTCTCCATAATGCAAGGCAACACCTTTCCACTGACACAGACAGCCCTGTGCTTTCCCTTTGGTACACAACTGACTGCTAACAACAAAGATTTTACAAGTGATTGGCAGCATGGAAATCCCCACTGTGCAGAGTTGTTATGGTTCTTTTTTTTTTCCTGATAACTCCATCTGGACTTGTTATGGAATAGTGGATCTCATACCTAACACAGATGACCCTACAGATGTGAATAATAAGCAAGAGTAGACTCTGAAATACAGCAAATGAGATTCTCATGACTGACTTCTAAGAATGCATTTAGGGTTCCATGCCCATAGTGAGCATCCTCAACCATGGTCAAGAACAGTGTTTATTTGATGTGTAATTATTAAGGACCAAGTTTGAACCAGAAGCCATTCTTAGACCAGGGAATCATTAATTCAGACGCAAGTAATTGCTTTTGTGAAACTCATATGAATCATAATTATCATATTTATTTAAGAAGGCAATGGGTAGTGTGGTGGGGTTTTTTTGGTTTTTTGTTTGTTTGTTTGTTTGTTTTAGTTTCATCTCAACCTAATAGTCTTGTATATAGTAGTTCTATGACGTAGGACTTCTATCATCTGTCTTCTTAACTTAACTGGTGGGATTTCCAAATGTTAGTTCCTTTTAAGTTAATGTCTGCCTGGCACATTGCATCTGAAAAGTAAGAAAATTAGAAATTGTTGGCTGTTAGTTGTGAGTCGTGCATGCCTGCTGTCCAAGTCCCATCAGAAGTTGAAGTTAAGTGTCAAGAGTTACCACAAGAGGTGACCCTTACCCTATGGACTTCCTTGGAAGAGCAACTGCAGATGTTCGTTCCATTGTCTGAGGCCATTTCATCAGAAGAAGGTCAGCATCTAGCATCTGGCTATCACAGAGAAACCTGAGGCCAAAGTCATTAACAGTCAGAAGAGAGGAATAGGGAGCTAGTGCCATCACCAGCCATACTGCTACCTAGAACCCCAGCTATGGATCTGAGAAAAGTGAGAATACACACAACCAGTGATGCTAAATTCCCCCCAACACAGCCAAAATACTAAAGGAATAAAGGAGTTGATAAATAAGGTCAAAATATGGGTACATTGAATTCTTGGCCAAAATGTAAAGTCATTGGTTAAAAGAAATGGTGATATACTGCCAGCAAAGAGACATAAATAATTGCATCTATGACCTTGTAGAGTGACAACGAAGAAACAAGCTCCAAGTTTACTCCATCTGGATACATGACGCTCAGCTCCCTAAGCTACGTATAAGAAGCAATGGTTACTACTAATTCTACTCCATTAGCCACTTCAAATAGTATTTCCTAGAGAATGAAGCAGACACATGGGCAAGTCCTTCTCCAACTGTCCCCCTGGATAACAATTTATATTTTAAATCCATTCAACACATGTGACTAAGGGTACTCTATGTCTCAGCTAAGAGGTAGAATTGGAGTGTGGACATGACCTAATTCTGTCCTGGCACTCGAGGAACTCTTGTAATAAAGGATAAAACAAGTTAGGCCACATTTATAACACATTCTGATAGCTAATGAAGGGAAGAAGGGTACAGCAAAGGACATCCAAGGAAGAAATAAAAATCTGGAAGAGGAACCAAGAAGGCTTCCACAGAGGACTCCATCAGAGCTAAGTCTAGAAGAAGCTAAAGGAATTGCCAAGCTGAAAAGACAATGAGGTGGGAGTGTGTGTAATTAACACCAGAGATGGAACTCTAGGCAGAGGTAACACCAAGAGAGAGGCACCGTGTGGTTTAGGTCTCACATGTAACTCAGGATGATTGGGAGAATAGAGGAAGATGATTTCTGAGTGTGCCACTCAAAACGAGGCTAAAAGCTGGAGCCTTGCATGTCCTCAGCCTTAAGGACTTGCAGAAGACAGAGAAATGGACCAGAATACATATGGAGTAAAGAATGAGAAACACAGTCCAAGGACCACAACCTCTGATAATCTTCCTAACTTTCTCATTCACAGCTAAACAACAAACTTCACTATGTCCCTGGATTCTCCTTAATGTCCCAGTCTGTCACTCAAATACTATTTCCATTTCCAAGCCTAAGTTTTATTCATTTGGCAGTAGAAAAAACTACTTTTGTAGTGCTTTTGAGTGGCAGCAAGGCTTTAGACCTAGTTCTGCCCTGGAGGATCCTTCCAGAGATGGAATAACCACCCTTACTAAGTCCCTCTCGCACACTGGTCACAAAGACATGCTTATTTTTAAGAACAGACTTTGAGCAGTACTGCTACACCAACATATTCATACTTTAACATTTGCCACCAAGTCGGGAACAGAAAATGTCCTAGACTTAACAGTCCCTTATTTCCAGGCCATCTTTATAGGAAGCCCGGTGGGAAATGAGCCTGTCCTTTCTTTCTGCTGAGTTGTCCTCACTTAGGAAACACTCCTTCAATTTTTCCCACCAAACATTCAGCTTAAGTTTTGTCTCCCCTTGGCTGAGAAAATTTCAACTGGCCCCCTGGCTTTTGCCAGAAATTTCTTTCCCACTGGACTCCTGATCAGCCACGATGCTGCTGCATAGCCCATTTCTCCACCCAAGGTGTTTTCTAGGAGGAAATATTGACTCTAATTTTTTGTCTGTAGCCTAAACTCTTTCCATCAGTGATGGTGAGAGACTCTCAGATACATCTTGTATATGCTGAAACTGCCCAGTTCTATCATCAGGTTGAATATGAGATTCTTCATGGGTATTTGACAGAAGTCACTTGGGATTTGCACTTCAGCCATGCTTGGCTTACTGCTCTGGCACGATTCCCTGAAATCATTAATTTTTAACAAGGTGTCCTACATATTCACTTTTCCCTGAGCCCCATAAATTAGGTAGAAAACCTCTTGACACTAAAATGGCGTCTTGGTTTGTCTGTGGCTGGAAAAGACATCCTCTTAACATTGCTCCTATGGCTGCAGAGCTGCTAGAGTGGACTTCAGATTCCAGAGAGCCTTAGGGAACACAGCCAGAAACACAATCACACCCAGCACCCAAGTGCCAGAAACCCATGTGGTCAAGTCCCTCGCCACATGCTGCATCTTTTTTTAATTCTTTTTTTTAATTAAGAAATTTTTATTCATTTTACATACCAATCAAAGATCCCCCTCTTCCTTCCTTCTGCCCGTCCAGCTTCCCCTCCAATTCCCCCCCATTCCCTCCTACAAGAAGGTCATGCCTCCCGTGGGAAAGTACATTTAGTAGAGGCAGGTCCAAGCCCCTCCCCCTGCCTCAAGGCTGTGTGAGGTGTCCCATCATAGGTAGTGGGCTCCAAAAAACCCTTTCATGCACCAGGAATGGATTCTGATCCTACTGACAAGAGGCCCCCTTAATTAAGCAGATCAAGCTACACAACTGTCTCGCTATGCAGAGGGCCTAGTCCAGTCCCATGTGGGCTCCACAGCTATTGATCTAAATGCATGAGTCCCCACTGGTTTGCTTTGGTTGTCTCTGTAGGTTTCCCCATCATGATATTGATGCCCTTGCTCGCAGAATCCCTCTTCTCTCTTCGACTGGGCTCCTGGAGCTCGGCCTGGTGTTTGGCTGTGGATCTCTGCATCTGATAACATCAGTAACTGGATGATGGCTCTATGATGACAGTTAAGGTATTCACCAATCTGATTATCAGGGTAAGCCAGTACAGGGACCCTTTTCACTATTGCTAGTGGTCTAAGATGGGGACATCCTTGTGGATTCCTGGGAACTTCCCTAGCACCTAGTTTCTCCCTATCCCCATGATGTCTCCCTCTATCATGGAATCTCTTTCATTGCTCTCCCACTCCATCCCTGTTCCAGCTCAACTACCCCATTCCTTTATGTTTTATCTGAAGGAGCAAAGCTGTTATACTGGGTCCCACTCACAATTGTATGATACTCAGTTGCCAAGAATATCAGTGTGTCTAAAAGTCTGGCTGCAAAATTCTACAAGTCTCTCTGTGTGTGCACATTCATACATACATGCATATGCATAATATGCACAATTTATGCCTTTCAATTTCCACAAAGTAATTTTTGAATAGTCCGCAAAGTTTTCTTGGTTAAAATATGCTGTTGGTGCAAGAAGCAATGGCACACAGAAGCTGCCTCACTGGCTATCGAGAACTGAATGTCCATGTCTTCCCAAATGCAGTCAGTGACATCATGTCAGTGTCTTGAAACCATGCTTGAAAGCAATGGCAATGGCATCGGGGATATATGCTATAAACCAGTTCAATCTTTCCTTGGAGACCTAAATGCCAGTATACCACACTATAGCACTTACACATTTACTGTAATAAGGTGTGTGTGTGTGTGTGTGTGTGTGTGTGTGTGTGTGTGTGTGTGTGTCCATGTATGCATGCAATGGTGTACATGTGGAGGTCAGAGCACGAGCTCAAGAGTTAGTCCTCACCTACCGCCTTGTTATGCCAGGCTAGCTGAGCCGCGACCTCCCAGGTCTCTGCTTCCCATCTCACAATAGGAGCCCTGGGATCACAGATGTTCATTATTGCACCTGAGAATTCTTGGAATTTAGACTTACTTTGCAAACTGAGTCATCTCCCCAGCTCTGTAATGAGTTCTCAACAAAACTGAGAAATTATGAATATTAAATAATTACAGATCCAACTATTAAAACAAAACTGAATAAGAATGATTAGAATAAGAGTTTTCATTCCACATAAAGGAAGAGAAGAAATGGAAGAATGATATTTAACTCCAGCAGTGCCAGCCTGTTCCTGGGACCACTGTCTTGGAGAGCATATGGTATCTCACCCTTAAATTGAGAGATAATCCATATGGAAATCAATGGATGAGTATGTGTGGACCTATATTGTCAGATATACTTAATCCCAGAGTACAAATCTTAAAAAAAAAAAAACCCAAATATTATGCCTTTTCCCCTCAAAGTTAATTCTCTTAAAAGAAACACATTTTAAAGAACTGAAGAGATGCGTCAGTAGCTTTTGCTGCTCTTACAGAGGAACAAGTGTAGTTCCCAGCACCCACATGGGGCCACTCACAACTGCATTAAACCCCAGTTTTTTGAGAATCCGATGCCCTCTTCTGGTCTCTGAAGTCACCTGCACAGAAATGGTGCCCATACATACACTCATGTGTACACATCAAGTCAAATCAAAATAAAACACACTTTTATAAAGAGAAGAAAAATTAAACTGATTAGAACTCAATTTAATAATCTTATTGTGTGCATACAAATAACCTAAGAATTATATATAACACAAAGAAACAAACTGATTGTAACTGAATAGAAGTGCTATCATTTTTTTCACATCAGGTATAACACATGAAGAACTCTTTTCCCAGTGGGGAACTATGTGAAATTAGACAAAGAATTTATTGCTCAGTTGTCAATGGCTGCATAAATTTATGGCCAAAAGGGAAATTGCACCAGATGTGTTCGGTAAGGGAGAAATGGGTCCCACTGAATTTCATTAGTGTGAGGGAAGGCCTTCCAGGAATCAGGCAGCCAATTTTATCCCATCATTTCAACTTTCCGATACATCACTGAGCACCCTCCACAATCTGCCAAATAGCCAACATTTTAGTTTCTACTGATGTATTTCCTTCTGTTATTCTTCAGTGAATAAGATCTAGAGCAGGGGATGGGGATGGCCTGTGGGAATCGTACAGACATATGTACAGTGCCATATGCACACCACCCTTTTGTGATGACACAAATTAAAAGAAACCTGAATAAAATCTTTGCAAATACTAAGAATACACAGGAGATTCAATGCTGGTAAAGGTTAAAGACATCGCTTTTCCTAATGATATCTGAAAGCTATTGATCTGTGGACTATGTGCTCAACACAGCTATGAGTGTGCCCCAGATTAGCACGTGCACTGAATCTCACCATACTAACGAGTGAATATCTGTTATAGACCCCACTTACCAAATGAGGAAACTGAGGTGGAGTATCTGAGTAATTTATTCTATTTATAAGCCAGAGTCTGTGTGCCTGTCTTTGTACCTTTTTAGCTGCTGCCAGAAATATACAGATATCTGTCTTGAGTGTGGAGAGAGAACACCGTAAGTAAAGTCATTGCCTTGAAAGAATGAGGGCCTGAGTTTGACACCCAGAACCTAGGTAGAAGATACAGGCAAGTGTGCACACTTGTGATCCCAGTCCTGGGGGAGTAGAGATAGGTCAATCCCTAGAGCTCACTAGCTAGCTAGACCAGTCAGTTAGTGAAGGTCTAAGGAACAATCCTCTACATTGTCCTCTGTCTCCCACAAATATGTGCATACAACATACACCTGCACACATGAACACACACAAACAGACTCACAAAAAACACTTGCCTTGGCAAAGCAAAAAGAAAAAATGTTTTTGAAAACATTACTACTATTTTACAGAAGGCTAACTTTACCCAAAATACCATATAAATATATCCCATTTCTCTTTCTTTGAGAAATATTTCTACCTTCTCAGAATTCTTATTTTTCTCTTAGAAAAGACTTACTCTCCCCCATATCCTGAAACAGCCAATGCATAGAATATGGTATAGGTTGTGGAATAATTTTTAAATGAGTGAATTCACCAAATAGTCAGACTGTAAATGACATAACAGCTATGGAGTTCGACTCAAGAGTTGAGCAGTGTTTAGTAGTCATTATTTTAAATAATCCAGGATGGTCAAAGAGCATAAAGCTAAGCTTGAATAGACCAGGGGTGTGCATCAGATGGATAGCTGATACTGGGAAAGACAATGGCATTGGTCCTTATAGTGCACCATGCACAAGACTTCTTTCGTTATCTGACTCATCAACCCTGACATTCTGTGTATTACTTGAGAAGATGGAAATTCAACAAACAAAGTGATTTATCCTATTCTGCTAGAGAATAGGTAGAAACTGGAAGCATGAAATTAATCTCTGTCATTCCAATGCTCTTTTCAATAGCATGCCATGTTTGGGCTAAGAGCAGGAGCCGAGAAGGGGAGAGAGAGAGAGAGAGAGAGAGAGAGAGAGAGAGAGAGAGAGAGAGAGAGAGAGAGAGAGAGAGAGAGAAACAGAACAAAGTGAGAGTAAGTCAAGATTTAGCCAACAGCTCTCCTCTATCCATGAACCTCAGTTTCCACTCTAGTTTTCCCTGGAAATACCCAGGCACTTATTTTAATCCTCCAATTTCCTTACCTAGGATTAAAATAAGAATGACCCAGTTACCACAGTCCTCTTGACAGGAAAGTCACGGCTGACATCCAATTAATTCAGGGCTTCACTCTGCCCTGGCAAGGACAACCATGGGAGAAAGCCTCAACAGTTCTTTTACACCTTCTGAGGTGGAGGTAATTGCCCCTGCATGGGGAATTCATAACCTCTGTGCCCTGGGGCAGCAATCTGGCCACTCATTTGTGAGTCTTGGCACTAATCTGGCAGCTGCACAAGCCTCCTGAGCTGTTACAACTGTCTGATGGGACACCTGTTCTCTCTAATTGAAGGTGATGGCCAAGGGCGGTAGGGACATGTTGGCAACAGTTCCACTAATGTCTAGTGATTGGATGGGACATCACATGGATCTGTGACATAGAGGAAATTCTGCTTACCCTGGCATTTCCCTGGAGAAGAACCAACCTTCAGTACAGTAAGTTACAAAAGCCAGTGGAGTATGATGATGGGCAGTAGAGAAACCCCTTAGAAAAGAATTCGTAAGAGTGTGACACCCTCTGCACATTGAGAATATCATACAATTAAAAGTCTGCACCATTCCCAGCCTCTCTCCACCAACCTGCCCCCACTTCAGTAATCCATTTAATGGAAGTTAAAAGCCTGCTGAGAAGTGTAGCATACCCAATTTATGACTACAGTTCATTTCATAGATAGCAAGTCCACACCCTGTATGCTGCACTGAATATATAGGTTGCACTTAGAGATCAATATCAGTTGGCTGCAATTTGATAAGTGCTTCTAATTAAATTTCTAGCTATGACATTTACTTAATCAAAACTTTGGCAATGGAAGCTAATTCAAGCACCAATTTCAATGAGCAGATTTGGAAGAGTTGGAGGGAGTCGGTAGGAGAGTAGTCAGAATCTTAAATGTCTGGCTTGAAGTCCTTATAACTGTAATTAACATGTTGTGTCTTCTAACACACAAGCATGAGCTGTCCCAGGCCTCGAAGAAAACATAGTAGTGGGATGGCATTTTAGATGGAGATACTCTGGGGCAGACTATGTGGCCACATCAGACATGGCATCATCAGAGGAGGCAAGTAGTTTGATTCAGCAGGAAACAGTTTATTAACTGAGTAGATTCAACTGATGCTTTGATATTACATGAGGATTTGTGCTTTTAATCCTCTAACATATTTTTAGTACGAATTTTTAAAAGAATTTTTAAAAATCACATACAAGACTTCATAAAAGCAGCTTGGAGACTTGTTAACGCATCTAAAAATTATTCTAGGTGTCTTATTCAAACCTCAAGTACAACTATTTTGTTTAAAAATGTGATCAAAAATCACTTTTATCCTACTAGAACTCCTGAATACAGCATAATTTTCATCATCTTACAATTTTAAAGGCATTGTTTTCCTGATAGTAAGTCAGCCATTTTATTTAGAACTTTGTGCCTTTAATGATTCAGTTAAAATGAGAAGAGAACAACCTTCAAGTCAATGATGAAAAATGAGAGGCCAATAGTGAGTGCACAAAGCCCCACCCAAATATTTAAACAAGACTGTACCCCAAATGCATACTTCATCTAAAAGACAGAAAGAGTAGAGAATAGCTTTGCCACACGGAGCTCAAGAATTCGTCTGCTACTCTGCTCCCTCTAACATCCCAGAGGACCCCCAACTTTCATAACATTCACAATAGAGGCTCTCTACCTTAAAATACACTGTGGGTGGGAGGTCAGGGTTCCATGGGGCTCTGAGTTCCTTTTGAGCTCCTTCCCTAGATATAGAAAAAGGACTCTTGCTACTTCACCCTTACACATGCATGCATGTGCATACACACACACACACACACACACACACACACACACACACACACACTTTAGGAATAATAGAACTTCCCTTTGTGAACACAGCACTCCCTAAGAAGCCCCTCCCTCTTCTCTCTCAGGCCTGTCCTCACATCCAGTTGAGAGAAGACACGCCCTGAGAGTAGTCCATGAACAGAGGAATGAAGTTCTCAGTTCCTTTTGTTCTTAGTCTCCTGGCCTTAACTGATTTCTGCATTTCACAGCCAACTTAAAGCACACTCAGCACCAAACTCCTATATGGCTATAAAAAGTAGATTAAACACCCAGATATAGTAAACTGAAAAAAAAAATAGAACTGACATATTCAAATAATTAATAGTGTGCCAAGAGAAATTAATTAGATCTGTGTGTAATAGCAGGAAGATAACTCAGAAACTTAACAGGCTAAATGATAACTATGAAAGGAGGCAAAACAAAACACACAAGACTATCTAATCTCACCAGTCAAACAAGAGTTCATCACATCAAAAAAGCTCAACGAAGTGCCAGCCATACACCAAGACTAAGCAGCGGGGATGAACAATGAAAACTGAAAGTGGGTGTGGACAGATGGCTGTTAGGGAAGCGTTGGCCGCACAAACATGAGGACCTTAGTTCAGGGCCCAGAACCCGTGTGAAAAGCCAGGTGTGGCCAAGCTTACCTATAACAACAGAACTGAGGAGGCTTGCTGGCGCTGATCAGTAAACTCCAGGTCCAAAGAGAGACTCCACCTCAAGGTAAAAAGACCTCTTCACAGGTACAAACACATACATGTGTGCTTGCACACACACACACACACACACACACACACACACACACACACACACACAAAGAAAGAAAAATATGTCACTTCAAAAGACTGCACTCAAGAAGGTTGGCAATAAAAAAGTAATAATAAAATTAACTTTATCAGACAGGTGACTATTTTGAGCTATGGATGGGGAAAAAAACAGGGAAGGAAAAGTGTAGCATTAATGGAAGAAGGCAAGTTTGCCTGTGAAATCTCAGAAGAAAGGCACAATTCCAGGCAAGATGCAAAAGAGCTGAGATTTCGGAGCAAAGCTCTGTTGTGACAGACTAAGACTTGCAGTTGCTGGTCTGTGAAGTTCTTGCAAGCCTGTTCTCATTAACATCCTTCCTTTCCTATTTTCTAGTGTGGGTTTGAAGTTTATAGCTGCTTTTATAACTCAGAGAGTTTCAATGAGAATCTTCTCTCTGGGCCTTAGTGGAGAGGGGTTAACAGGGAAATAATTTCATAAATTAACATATACCTTTGAAGAGCCTGGGTAGAAAAAGTATTGTTATTCAGAAATAACTGTGCCTAAGATGCCTGGTGCTTGGGCAAGAGAAACAACCCTGGGAACTCCAGTGCTGGCAATTTTTAGACAGCTAGATGAAATCAGGGGGCTGCTTTTCCCGAACAATCAAGTGTGAGTCAAAAATCTCACAAGCCTGCTTCCATTCTTTAATCAAATGTTAGTTCTAAAGCTCACCATAGACTGGATGACAGAGCAGATTCCATGACCACTGAAAGAAGTGCTTCTAGACGGCACCGACTATGTACCCACCTTCTTCTCTGAATGGAACTGTGATATCTGCAAAATAACTCCCTCTCCTGGGCTTTAGTCTCCATATTCTTGATGGAAATGCATCCCTAGCCCTTGGAGATTAAAGAAACAAATCTAAAAGTAGCTTCCCTACACCTTTCATTCTGCGAGATTCTAAGCTCCAGGAGGGAGCAGGGCATCCATGCCAATGCCCTAGGATTTACAATAGGTCTTTCTGGCATTTAGTAACTACTCATTAATTCTTTTCTTTCCTCTACTAGTCCAGAGGCCTTTTTATCTGATGATTTAGCCTGATTCAATGCTAATAATTACCACCACAAGAAGGATCCCCACCAACCCAAAAACATAATCCACACACAGAATGCTAACTCCTTCCACTGGGAAGTGATCTCTGGGTAGATCCTGGATCTCTCAGCCAGCTCTGCCACCTTAAGAACATTTATGCCTCTTTAGAAACCTCCGTGGTTATAGAAAAAAAAATGTAGTGTTCCACCCTTCTCAATAAGGACCTCAGTCCAGGTAACTTACTCCTGAGAAACTGACTCTGTCTACTTGTTCTAGTATTTTCTGGCATCGTCACTGTGACTAACTCCTCCAACAGAAGCAACTTACAGGAGGAATGGTTTATTTTGGTTTTGGTCTGTCATTGTGGGGAAGCAATGGTAGAAAAGCTTGGGATGTGGCATTGCAGGAGTGTGCAGTAGAAGCAATTCCTCCCTTCATAGCAGAGCATGAGGTGAAAGAGACAGGAACAAGGTGCAAAGGATAGGCCCATCTCTAGCAACCTGCATCCGATAACTGGACCCAACTTCCAAAAGGTTGCACGACCTCCCAGTGAGCACCATTGGGGGGAAGGAACATTTATAAGGTGAGCCTGAGGGAAATATTTCAGATTCTGACCATAATACTAACTTGGGCATTTCACTCCAAGTGTCCAGAGCCCAGGATGAGCATCTGATGAGCATCTCCTGTCTGGGAACCAAATCAAGCATCTAGAGGCTCAAAGCAGGTAGGTGGCTTGTCTGGTGTCTTAGCAGAAAGTGAGGACATTGCTGTCCTAATTTCATCCTGTGGCTGTGATAAAACACTCTGATCAAAAACAACTTAGAAAAGGAAAGGATTTATCTGGCTTACAGTTCCAGGTCACAGTTCACATCGTGGAAGTCAGGACTGGAGCTCAAGCTGGAGCATTAAGCAGAAACCACGGGGAATGCTGCTTGCTGGCTTACTATCAGGCTCATCTTTAGCCAGCTTTCTTAACCAGTCCAGGACCACCTGACCAGGGAATGCTGTCACCTACAGTGGGCTGAGCCCTCCTACATCAGTTAATAATCAAGACAATTTCCCACAGAGATGCCCACAGCTCTGAAAAATTCCTTGGTTTAGACTCCTTTCTCAGACTCCCTGTGTTACAATGACAAACCTAACTAATCCAGCTATTAATAGTCCTTAAGATATAAGCCATTCCTTAATGGAGAGAGGGATATCAAAGAGGAATGATGGATGTACATGCTGTGAAGCAAAGCTACAGAATATAATGTTTAAGTGAATTCTGTAGTTCAATTCTGTAGTTCAAAACTCCAACTCATTCACTGGCCTGGCACTTTAACAATTGCTTAACCTCTTTCCTACTATGAGGTATGGTACTAATAGCCAATGTGTACTGTGCATACCCTATGGGTCAGGCACTATTAATGTATGCTGGCATTAAGGCATCACAGCACCCCAGTGATGCAGATAGAGTACTGTCCTCATTTTACAATGGAGAAAAAAAAGAAAAACAGATGTTAGATCTGTCACCTATCCAAATCTATGCAATGTATTCCATACCCAGTCAAATTCAGCATCCATTTGATATTTACTATACCATCATGATGACTGATCTAGTTGATACGTATGTAGAAAGTGCTTAAAATGGTGCTTAGACTATCATCATGCTTCAGAATTACCATTAACAGAACTGTCTGGCCAGAAATAAAGAATCATGAAACTGCATATGTAGTGGGATAGGATGGTTAACAAAAATTGGAGAGTTTCAAATTCCCCACTACTTTACTTAGGAAGCAGTGAAGGTTGAAGCAGACAAGAGAAAGTCAATTAAGAGATTGCAGCAATTTATGAGTGGATTGAGAACAGGCAAGAAGAGCACAGTGGCTTGGAGAACGGGAAAGCAGACTCACAGGGCAACAGAAGGCAGCTCTTAAGAAGGGTGACTATCAGAAAAACACCCTAAACAGGGGGTTCGAGCAGTGGGTAGGGATAATGCCATCCCTTCAAAAAAAAAAGTAGTGACAAAAAATGAAAGGGAGCTTTCAGAAGAGACCGCTACATTCAATCTAACTCATGTTGCATTTAAAAAGAAAGCAAGACATAGAAGCTAGGCTGAAGATAGGGTGATATGGCATGTCATGAATAGAGTCAACATGAAAAACTACTGTTTGAAAGGATGCTATGAAGTCTAACTCGCCAAGAGGAAGCCTCTGTTTTCACTTCCTGCTCACACAGTTACAATGTGTTGGCACTCGTGTGCTTACATTAAAAAAAAGCATTTTAATAATGCTTTTATATAAAGGAGGTGCACTCTGTGGAAGATTAAGAAATTTCCGCATGTATTTCTTTTCTGAATAAGCTGTTTTATGAAATAGCTTGTTTTGGCAGATTCACAGGGTTTGAGTCGTTATCTCAAAAAGAGAACAGAGCTGTCTTCTCCAGAAGGTAGCTTCGTGCAGTAATAACTAAAAGAGACAGCAGGGAGAGAGAAGCCTTCATGGCCTTTTGTCTGAACACTCTGTTGAACTATTCAAATTATAAGAATGTATGCCTGAGTTTCCAAATTCAAAAAGTAAGGAAAATAAACTTTCTGTTCTCCCCAGAGAGGATGTGGCGTTATCTCTGCGGGAAATTGGGAGAGTTTGAAACACCCTCTAAGCTTTTCAACTAATGTCAAATAAAATGAGATGCCTTCCTGTGTCAGAATGCACACTTGCCTTATGCCTGACAAAGTCTAACGTGCTGAAATTCTCACTCAGGTCTTCCTCACTATGGGATTCTTTATGCCACCAGACATTACCTGCTGAACCCTCACCACCATAGCCAGAAGAGTCACTTGACAAATGACTCCCTTGAACCAAGCACCTGGGTGCCAGAAATGATGTGACACACAATGCATGTTTCAACAAGAGTGGGAGTGGAGGAAGACAAAAGTGAGATGTAATCCAAAGTATCTTGTTCCTGGAGAATCCTCCACAAACCATACCAAAAAGGAGTAACTTGTTTAGATTTAACTGTCAACATGATACATCTTAGAGTTTTCTGGGCAGAGAACTTTCAATTGAGGAACTGCCTCAATCAGATTGACTTGAGTGCATGTCTATGGAGGATTGTCTTAATTATTAATTGATGTAGTGAGGGCCCGGCCCATTGTGGGCATTACCATCCTTATACAGGTGCTCCTGAACTGTATGCAAAAGCTAACTAAGCATAAGCCTGCCTGTTAGCCAACAAGCATCATCCTCTATCATTTCTGTTGTTCTTCTGGTCTGAAGTGAGTTCCTTGGTCAGAAGTAATGCTCTGTGGACTAGCAAGCAGGCCTACCTTTAGGCTCCTACCTTGAGTTCCTGCCTTGACTTCCCTCAATGATGGACTCTGACCTGGAAGAGTAAACTAAATAAGCCCTTGTTTACCCCCAAGGTTGCTTTTGGATGAGATATTTTATCACAGCAACAGGGGTGGTGCTAAAGTTGTTTGGATAATCTTTGTAAACACCCAGCCTCTTCGTGGTTATATAATGTTCAACAACTTCCTTCAATCTCTGGTTTCCCAATTTCTTTATATGTAAAATGGCAGTACTGTGCCAACACTACAATGTTAATAGTAGAAATACTGTATGAATAAACACCCAGAACAAATGCCTAGATGTTCAGTGCATATTACTAATCCTAACACATATTGAATATCCTGTAACACATATTGGATGGCAAAGCATTACCCTGCCAATTTTTTTCTGCTTGCTTCTAGGGTCTTTATGTTAAAGATAACTCTATAACAATATATTCCCAGTAGTAAAGAATTCCTAAATACCCAACATTAGGCCATTATACTCAAAAGAGACATAGGAAAGCCTTGAACTCTGGTCCCATTTATCTCTTAAATAAATTCAGAGATCACTGTGTAAGTGGCAAGCACCATCTTAAGTGTTGAGAATTGAGGAAAAACTAACAGCCTTCCTGTATTCAAGGAAATTACAGTCTATTGAAAGAGACTTGCTCACTATTACACACATGCAAAATAGAGTAATATGTTTTAACAATAGTAAATGCTATCCTACCATGGCAGCAGAAATGTCTCAATTAAGCTTAATCATTAAAAGCAGTGGAGAGGGCTGTAGATAAAGCTTAGCAGTTGAGTACTTGGCTAGTAGGCACAAGGCCCTAGGTTCAATCCTTGGAATGGTACAATAAAAAGAGAAATGGAGAGTAGAGGAACAGTCTGAGCATGAAATAGAGAAGTGTAGTGACCTGTGGGGTTTCACCTGGATACTCTAAAAAGCAGAACAAAAATCAAGTTCTACACTAAGCTTGAGAGATTCGGGACCAGTGGAAGATGTACTACATATGACAGTATCAGCATTCTGATGGTCACAGCTTTGCAGAGATATGGCATGCCAGTGAAGTGTGTTTGCTTAGAATACAGCTGTAGTAGAGATGCATCTTCCACAAGCAAGACAGTTTGCTGTCAGACCCAAGGCTGGTCTGCCGAGTCTGGACCTCACACTAGGAACTGACATTTATCCACATCTGAAAATGCAGTATGACCTCAAGCAGGTGCTTTAACAACTAGAAAAGGGGAGAAGGGAGCAGTTGGGGACCCAGATAAACCACTGAAGATTTTTACAATTAGACTTTTTAGAGCATGGGTACGGTGAGATGGCTCAGCAGGTAAAGCATTTGCTGTACCAGCTTTACAGCCTGAGTTAAATCCCTGGAAGCTGCACGACAGGAGAGAATTGACTCCTGTAAATTGTTCTCTGACCTCCACAAGCATGCTGTGGCACAAGACACACACACACACACACACACACACACACACACACACACACACACACACTTTCTCATACATAGAGAAAGAGAGATTTTAAAATAAATACATAAGATACTTTTAAATAAAAAATAAAATGGAAAGCATGGAAATTCTTCCCAGACTGTGTCACATTTAAGTGTAGAGAAAATCAGCTGAGATACTTTGTACTATACAGGGAACATTCAGATTGTCTGTGAGCAGCAATGGTGGATACCATTGTCTATTTTGTTTAACCTCAAAGAGGAATTGAGTCATGATTTACTCAAACAGCAGGTGGATGCCAGGTCCATATGGGCTCTTGGGTTGGTATTAAAATTTTGTGAACTGGCTGATAATATTGTTAAAATTCCCTGAGAAAGTACTTCCTTTTCACACCTGGCTTATAAAGCAATCACACAGAAGGATGCAACACATTGAATGGTTTTTGAAACACAACCAAGAATAACATCTGGCATGTTTTGGAAGAATGACATTTTCCCCTGTGTATTAAGAGTAGTTGTCTAACAACAGCCAACATTTCTAAACAGCTTTTTCACAATCCTTAATCTCAATCACTCAGGATAACTCATTCAGGAGAGAGGAATTATTACCCTTTTGTGAAGTTGTCAAAATTCAAGTAGATCCAGAAAGATCAAACACTGTGCCCAATCCCACACCTAATTCATGGTACAGCAGAAATTTGAACCCTGTTTTTTTTTTGTTGTTGTTGTTGTTGTTGTTGTTGTTTGGTTTTTTTTCCTTTTATTTTATTTTACAATACCATTCAGTTCTACATATCAGCCACGGATTCCCTTGTTCTCCCCCCTCCTGCCCCTCTCCCCTTCCCTCTAGCCCATACCCCCATTCCCACCTCCTCCAGGGCAAAGCCTCCCCCGCGGACTGAGATCAACCTGGTGGACTCAGTCCAGTCCCCTCCTCCCAGACTGAGCCAAGCGTCCCAGGTTTCAAACAGCCAACTCATGCAATGAGCATCCAACAACTGAGGGATCTGGATGCAGAGATCCACAGCTAGGCCCCTGGTGGAGCTCTGGGAGTCTAACTAGTGAGAAAGAGGAGGATTTGTATAAGTGAGAATTGTTGAAACCAAGGTTGGATAAAGCACAGGGACAAATAGTCAAACGAATAGAAACACATGAACTATGAACCAAAGGCTGAGGGACCCCCAACTGGATCAGGCCCTCTGAATAGGTGAGACAGTTGATTGGCTTGATCTGTTTGGGAGGCATCTAGGCAGTGGTACCCTGTTTATTTATTTTTATTTTATTTATTTATTTATTTATTTATTTATTTATTTATTTATTTATTTATTTATTTTTGGTTTTTCGAGACAGGGTTTCTCTGTGTAGCTTTGCGCCTTTCCTGGGACTCACTTGGTAGCCCAGGCTAGCCTCAAACTCACAGAGATCCGCCTGGCTCTGCCTCCCAAGTGCTGGGATTAAAGGCATGCGCCACCACTGCCCGGCACCCTGTTTATTTTTAAGGCCCATATTTTTAATGGTTTATCCTACCACCTTAGAGTTATTTTGTGAATGAGTAAATCATCATGTGAGAAAAAGAATAAAGCCTTAGAAGTTGAGAAGTTATCAAAACTCACATACTCACAACTTTCCTAAGGCAAATTCCTAAACAAATCTCTTTCTTAGATAATACAGAACTTCAAGGAAATGAGCTCCATGCACATCGTTTGGAGTTGTCCCGCTATTGGATTTAGTTCAAACCTTGACTCCTGATGGAGTCCCTGTGATTTAAATGTTCTGGAGTTCATCTCAAAGATTTTGAGGAGGTTTTAAAAGCAAGCATCATCCTTTATGGCCAATAGAAATGAATTTAAGTTTAAGCTTCTTTGTGAAGACCTGGGTGAAGGTTTATCTTCTCTGAATTTCTTAGAGAATATGAACAGGGCTCACAGTAGCTCTCACAGGGTTTTAGTCTGCCAACAGAGATCCTTTTACAAAGCATAGAACATGTGGCAGTCTGCCTGTGAGTTGTTGGACAATCTGCAAGCAGGGCATGCACCTCTACTCAATATTCACTTAGAGTTTTACACATGCTTATCTAAATATCTGATTTCCCTAAGGGACAGAATAATGGAGATTGGCTTCAGAAATAAGAAATTTCAAAAACGAGGAGTGGCTGTATGTATGTAGGTACTATATATGTATACACTATCATCTCTCCAGTAAAATAATGACCATGTGTGTTCTCTATAACATGTAATATAAAATAGGATAGGAGGAAGGGTTGCAACTCCTCAGTCTTTGTTGTCTGTCCAGGCTCTACTTTGTGGTGATATTGTGGTCCCAATATATTGTTCACCTTAATAAGTTTATCTGGGGTCAGAAAACAGAACAGCCACTAGATATAGAGGCCAGAAAATGGTGGTATGCACACCTTTAATCCTAGCATTCTGGAGGCAGAGATCCATCCAGATCTCTGTGAGTTCAAAGCCACACTGGAAACAGCCAGGCATGGTGACACACACCTTTAATCTCAGAAAGTGATGGCAAGAAGCAGTAGCATACATAAGGCGTGAGGACCAGGAACTAGGCTGGTTAAGCTTTTAGGCTTTTAGCAGCAGTTCAGCAAAGATCCATTCAGATGAGGACTCAGAGGCTGCCAGTCTGAGGAAACAGGATCAGCTGAGAAGTTGGCCGGGTGAGGTTATCTGTGGCATGTTCTGCTTCTCTAATCTTTCAGCATTCACCCCAATACCTGGCTCTGGGTTTGATTTTATTAATAAGACCTTTTAAGATTCGTGCTACACTACTTCTCCATGACTGGCTATTTCACATTGTTGGCTTTTTGTTCCCTCTCCCCTCTCTGGTCCTGATTCTGCCCAGATAACAAACTTGACCCCTCACATATATTCACACCTTTCATTTGGTGATTGGGTTTGTTCCTTCTCATTGCCAGCCCCTCTGCTCAAAACTTTTGTGGAAGATTTAGGAATAACAAAATGCAAAGATGATACATGTGATGTTTCACCAAGGAAGATTCAAATATTTTATAGAAAATAATTTTAGCATATGAAGTCATAGGCATGTAACAGAATCTGGAGGATTTTGATATAAAACAACAAAAAGATAAGTATAGTCTAACATTGAATCAATTTTACAGTTAGCAAACACTACAATTTTTTCTACTTTAGATCATAAATACTAATACTCCAAGGCTAGCAAATAAGAATTGTCATCTATTTCCCATAGAAAAAGCGCAATGTACACATTGTAAGAACAACCCGCTGTTTTTATACATAGTGACATCTTTGAACTAGGAAACACACAAATATCTTCAAGAAACATAGTACAATGTGATATAAGTGTGATAATTTTTAATTTAGGAAAATGACCATAATGGTCAGAACCAGAGGAAATAATTAATTCTATGGGAAGTAGAAATTTTATTTATTTGTATTTATTTTGCCAAGTTTTATACTTAAGTCTTTACCTGCATATTCTAAGCTAATGTTTGTAAAAATACTAATAATGATCATTTCCTTAAATTCGCTGATGAGAAAAATTGAGACGACAAAGTCAAACAACAGGAAGCGTAATCCAATGCAGTTAAGAAATCATGCAGTGTCTGAGTTGAGTATGAGCTCTTAACCAACGTATAAATGATTCTACTGAAGTATGGGTTAAACTTACCCAGCAGTCTTTAAAACTATTAATATCCAAGCCCCACGTCAGGCTAAATAAATCACAGTCTCTGAGCATAACAGCTAGAAATTGCTGTTTATCTTTATTACCTTACCTGGACACAGTCAATGTGACAACCATCTTGTTATTCTAGTCTTGAAAAGTAAGGTGACTTGGGTTGACCATAGAGGGACTAAGAAGAGCTTCTTCAGTAGGAAACACAGTGTGTTAGAAGAGGATTGGCAGTGGAGCTGGACAAAACACTTTGTGGATGAAGAAGGGAAAACTGAGGGAGGAAAGACTGTTCAGAGCCATTTTTGAAAAGCCTTGAATTACATCATAGTCTAATGAGCTGCAGAGATGTGTGAGGATGCAGAGTTTGCTGCTCAAGCATGGATCAGAATCTGGATTCTTGGCATGCACATAAAAGCAAGGCACAGCATAGTGGCCTCCTGTAATCCCAGAGCTCTGGAAGCAGAACCAGGAATCCCCAGGAAGAACTGGCCAGCTCCAGTAGTCAGAATCAGGATGGTCCAGGTTAGATGAGATGCAGCAAGACTTTCATCGCCAACTTTGGGTTTCCACACGCTCTCACACACAGATGCAGGTACGCCTACACACATACGCATTCTTGCCACACTCCTATACATACACAAAAGAAAATCTGTCACTTTTTCCATCATGTAATAGAAAGCCTTTTAGAATTTTAAGTATGGACATGAAAAAAAATCTGATTTATAGTTTAGAAAAGCTGAATCTCTGGGCTGATAGATACAATAAAGCATAATAAATGGTGGTAGGGTCTACTAAAATGATCTGAAGATCTCACATGTCTTCCCAGAAAATTAACATATTATTCAATGTTAATGTAATTCTGAGATGATTCTCCACAGTACTTCCAGACCAAAGCTGTTATTCCAATATACTTGAACATGAAACATTTAAGACAGACTTACTAATCATTTACATGTGAGTAGAACTCCAGTGATTCACTGCCCTTTGGAGTTAGGTTTTCACTCCACACAGAGTGAGGACAGAGGGGAAAGGTGACAGTAGAAGAGAAAACTCACATTTGGAAATTAAGCTCAATTATTTCCTTCAATCAAGAAAACTCTACTTAAGCCCCGGAAACTAATGACATTTCTATAACCACAGCTTAGCTCATAAATCATATCCTCTTCACTGAACTTTTGCATATTTTCAATTGCTCTATGAGAGATGGGATGCCCACAACATGGGAATACCAGAGACGTCACAATAAAAGGACTTCACTTGGCTGTAAACCTGCTGTAATAAGCCAGGCTTCTTCCCTCTTTTACAAGTCGAGACAGCTGAAGAGTCCCCTCAGGAATGACATGTGGAGCAGAGCTGTTTAGGGGCTCTTCTCATGAAAGGTCACACAAGAGAATTAAGCCATAATTCCAACCTTTTCACTCTAAATTAACTTCCTGGGCATCTAGGCTGGTGCCAACTTACACTATCCTTGATAAAATTGTCACCCAGATCACTTTCTGCAGAGTTAAGTTCTCCAGTGTAACTCAAGTGACAAATTAGGTGGATGGGCAAGTCTAGGATCATTCAAAGAAGAGGGAACAGGAATGTTAAGGTCCTTTTCATTTAAGGATAAACCATTCCAGATCTGTATAATCATGAGGTTGGAATTTAGGTAAATACATGTATTAAGATGACTTTCTCTTTACTAATTACTGTTTCATGAAAACAATAACTTGAGTGATAAAAGGCCCCGATACACTAATTAGTCACACACTTACAATTAGAAACAAAATATGGGCCTATGGGAGAGATACCTTAAGAACAAGCAATTAAGAAGTTACTGTAAATAACATTATTTGATCCTAAATAATTCTTTAAGCAGACATTTGAATGACTTTGGATTCTTTGAAAAGGTGTCTTTAATTTCTGAAGTTAAACAGTATGACCTGAAAATGCAAAGTATTTCTCCTCTCTTCTGAGACCTCATTAATGAAGTATAAATAATTTTTAATGGTAATTCTGTTTGTGGATGTGTGAAACACTAGAAGGCCCCTCATAATTAAATGCTGACTTTTAGTTAACGTATTGCATATACAAATACAAACAGCAAAACTAGAGATTATATCATTCTCCATGGTGAAAAGTTTAAAATTTTTCTACTTGGGTCTAGAACAAAACAAGGATGCTCACTTTTAACACATCTGTTCCATATAGTGTTGAAAGTCTCAGCCACAGCAATAGGACAGAAGAAAGAAATGTAAAGCATCAGTATGGAAAGGAGTAAGTTTAACTCTCCCTATTTGCAGATGAATGATCTTATAAATTATAAATTCTATAAAGATTCTACCAAAAAAACAGATAAAACTAATAAGTTAATTTGTGAGAACAAATAAAGTTGCAGGACACAAAATCAAAATATAGAAATCATAGCATTATTGTGTTCTTGCAACAAATATGTAAAAAGAAATCAAGAAAACACCTATTCACTATAGCTACAGAAGGAATAAAATACCCAGGAATAAACTTAACTAAGGAGATGAAAGACATCTACACTGAAAAACCACAGAACACTGATGGAAACAAAGGAAGACAGAAAGAAATAGACAGCATATGTTTATGGGTTGGAAGAATCAATACTGTATAACTGGTACATCTACAATGCAATCTTTGCATCTAAGGCCCAGGGAACAGTGAGGAAGAGTAACTAGAAGACTGTAAGATCCAGAGGATCAGGACATCAACCGTGAGACAGCGTTTTCTCTATGGGACAGGGAGGTGGTACCCATGAAATACCAACAATAGGCTTTCTAAACAAACCCTGCGCAATAGAATCACCAGTTGACATGCCAATGTGGACTTGGAAACTTCACCTGTAGATGAAGAGCTACAAGCAATTAACAGATTCAGAGAAAGGGAGAATCAGTTGCCTATAGGGATGAGACCACTCCCCATGGGCTATCAGAGAAAGGGCGAATCAGTTGTCTATAGGGATGAGACCACTCCCCATGTGCTATCCAGTCCAAAGTGGTCAGCTCTAAACATGTATACATATGAGCAACACTAAGACTCGGTAGTAATTAAAGAAAATGTCATGAATTTGAGAGAGGGTTTGAATGGGACACAGAGGAGTTGAAGGGGGAAGAGAGCAGATGGAAATGATGTAAATATAGTTCTTGTGTATGGAATCCTCAAACAATGAAATAAATGCCTTTAAAAAATCAAAAATTATTAAACTAATACAAGAAAACACAGAGAGAAGCTGTATAACATTAGTCAGGATAAAAGATCTGGGATAAAAGATCTCTGGAGGACAGAGAATCATTGCTGAGCTCACCAGGCTTCAGTGGATAACTCCAAACCCACAGTCACAAAGATGGCCTTGGATAAACTCAAAGGGTCAGAAAACAAACATAGACAGGACTATGAAAGAGAGATTTTTGAGGAGAGGAGGTAAACAGAGTGGGGAAAAATGGTATAGGATGGGAGGTATTGTAAAAATGCATTGTAAACATGTGTGAAATTTCCTAAGAATAAATTTAATTAATACAAGAACCTGAACAAATAGCAATCTTTTTTTATATAATCCCAAAGGTAGAGGAAACATAAGTGAAAATAAGGAAATAGGATTATACCAACCTACAAACATCTGAATAACGCATCAGAAGGGTAAAATCAAAACCTGCAGATTGGGAGAATATACTTGCAGGCCAAAATTTAATAAGGAGTCATTATCCATTATTTATAAAAAATTTAACTAGATACAAAGAAAACAAAATACCTAAATAAAAATTGACATAAATAGATATTCCTCAAAAAAAAAAAGAGACAAATAATGAGATTGTGTTAAATAACAGATTGAGGCCAGTCTGTTCTACAGAGAGAGTTTCAGGATAGCTAGGGCTACACAGAGAAACCCTATCTTGAAAAAAAAAAAGTCAATTAACTATTAAAATGTTAATTAAAGCTCAATGAGCTATCTCCTCACACCTGTTAGGATGATAATCTTCAAAAGGACAAGGAGTGTTGGCAAGGATGTGTAGAAAAGGGAACACTGCATAAAGTTGGTAGGAATGTAAATTGTGCCGCCATTATGGAAAACATGTGGGGTTCCTCAGAAAATCAGAATACACGACTTCCATATGATCCAGCAGTGCCTATTGATTCTGTATTCAAAAAGTCAGTGAACTTGACTTAACAAAACGCATCTGTGCTTTCCATTCATTGCAGCTTTAGTCACAAAGGCAAAGATATGAAATCAACTCTTCTATGTGTCCTGACTGAAATAAATAAATAGAATAGAATAATGATGGACCATTTAACAAAGAGGAAATCTTGTCACTTGCAACAACGTGTATGATCCTGAATCGTATTATACCAAGCTAAATTAGCCAGACAACAAAAGACAAAAGCCATGTGTTCTCATTTATAGGGAAAGCAAAATAAATCAAGTTCACACAGCTAGTAGTGGATTAGTGGTGACTAAAATCAGGGGAGGGGACTCTAGTCAAGCAGACATTTAGCAGATGACACAAAACTTCTGCTAGAAGGAATAAATTCAAAAAAATCTAATGTTCAACATAGTGACTCTAAACTAACATGCTACACTCTTGAAAACAGAGAGTGAATTTTAAGTGTCCTCAAACATAGGAAATAGTGAGGTTATAGACGTGCTAACTGGCTCAAATTAGCCATTCCACAATGGATACACATGTCAGAACATGTACATGATAAGAACATGCAATTTTTCTTTTCTTTGTCAATTAAAAACTAGCAAAGAGTATGTTTTGCTCTTTTTAGTCTATTAATGAAGATGTTTTGATAAAAAATTAATTTATTGACTAGTAGATACAAAATTAATCTATGGTAGTTAAACAAAGATGCAAAGGAATCTTTTTAAGAAGGAAGTAAAGTCATAACTATTTTCTAAGTTCTCGTGGAGAAATTTATCTTTCTCTTTTAAGGCTACAGGAGGCATGGAAAAGACAAAAAAAAATGTCAGCCATTGGAAGGTTTAAGATAGACAAATCCCTGCCCATCTGCCCACTCTTACTGTCCCCAACCACGGCAGACCTACAGCTAAAAGATACACTAGGCATAATGATGAATGTCAAGTTAGCTCACCTTATAAAATGACATTATTCATAAATCAATTTGGTTTTTTACTGTGCACATTAGAGGAAAAATATACCATCTCAGAGAATTTGTAAGTACAACTTACCCTTCATGTTTCCAGGGAATCTGAAAAACTTGAGAGGTACAACTTAATACGAAGTAGTTGACTGTTGAGCTAGTTAGCATGCAATAATTCACACAAATTATTCTCTAAAGGAATTAAATTTCAATCCAGATTCAAAGAATTCCCACAGATAAAGTTCAGAAGAATGTGAGCTCACAGGCAAAAATCCCAAAACACATTAAGCACAAAAACCAATCACTGGAAAAAATGAAATGCAGTAGCCAGCAGAATTAGATGCAAAATGCTAAGTAATGACATTGCTAGACATAGAAGATAAAGAACTATTTTATAAGCTTAATGGAAGAATGACTTTTAAATGTGGGAAGAAAACCAGGGGATTTAGAGATAATTAAACACATTGAAGATAGAACCCAATAGCCCTTCCAGATAGTGAAAATATCATCCACTAAGAATACAGAAAGTCGGTAGAGAAAGTAATTCTTACCCTATCAATGAAAACATACCGGGGAGACTATACAGATGTTTAAAACCCCTCAAGGGTCACAAGCTAACATACTGTTACGATTTGGGTAATAAATGTCCTCCATTGGCTCCTGTTTCCTCAAGCCGGTGGTGCTATTTTGGAAAATTCTGGAAGTCTTAGATTGTGGAGACTAATTGGAGAAGTTAGGTCACTGAGGATAGGTTCCCTCTGTTTCCTGGTTCCTCATCATGTGAACGGCTGTCCTCTCCTCTCTCTCCAAGCACATGTGACAAGGAAACCCTGGACTCAACTCTTCTAGGAACTATGGCCAAAATAATTCTTCCTCCTTTTGAGTTGCTCTGTCTGGTATTTTATCACCATGATGCAAAGTAACTAATAGACTTACCAAGCTCAAATACCATGTCTTTCAAGGAGAAATGGTTGCCAAACTGTTTGGTGTTTGGTGGGGGGACAGGAGAAAGGAGGTAGCCATCATAGAGATGAGCAAAAAGCCCCTGAGAATTACATGAAACACTGAATAGCTAAATATCTTGGTCTGTGAGGCAGTTTGGAATGTCTGGGATCCTCAGAAAGAAGACAAGTCTCTGCCCATCCACGGGGTCTTTTCTACTGATCTCTACTGAATATTTATGAAGAAGAATGCAGGAAGGAGAGGAGAGCTGAGAGAGTCTCTGTGGTAAGACAAGTAGGGTGAATTTGAAGTTGGCAAAGGGAACACACACACCAGACCTGGTGTAAGAAAGGATAGTCCACTGCACCTGGGCAGTAACTCTGATTTATTCCTATGAGCAGAAGCCCAGCTCTCAATCTGACTCAAGGTCATTGATCTCTCTAACTTGTTAGAAATCTGATTTAGGGGTGGCAAGATGATTCTGTACATAAAAGCACTTGCCCTGCAAGCCTGGAAACCTGAGTTTGTCCCTGTAGTCCAAATATATAGCTGATACAAAGATGCACATCTGTAATTCTAGCATTCCTACAGCAAGGTGAGAGGCAGATGCAAGATAATTCTTCTCCCAGGAGCTTGGGGGCCAGCTAGCCTCAGGTCCACAGAATGGTAGAAACAGTAAGAGAAGACTGCTTCAACAAGATGAAAGGACAGTTCCTACTCCCAAAAGCTATCTTCTGATCTCACTGTATGTGCTTTATGGTGTCCACACCCGTGTGTTTTCAAGCTCACATATATGCACCCATATAAACACTAATAATAATAATGTAATTAAATAATAATAACAACAACAATAATAATCTTGATTTATTTAAAAGCTACTTTTATCACTGTCACTATTTTCAAACATAATGGGAAGCAAATAATAGCTCCTAAACCACCCAAAGGCTATCTTTAGGCAAATGTGTATAATAACTTTCAGAAACATTAAACTAGTACATTGATTCTTACAAATGGATCTAGTTACCTAATTAGCTATAATTTTTTGGACAAAAACAAAAATCCATTTCTGTGTTAAGTAACAGCACTCTATGGAGAAGTGACAAAGAGATGGGCCATTTCACCTATAAGTAGTGCACGAGGCTTTTAGATGGACAACAGCCTGGTCTCTTGGTCTAGCACCACACCAAAAGTAAAGTAAGTACACCCTCCAGTTTCCAATACTTCTGGGCAACTAGAATCAACTCTTCTGGAGAATAAACTCCAATAGACTGACAGGCAGAGAGAGAGAGAGAGAGAGAGAGAGAGAACATGAATCTTAAAAGGTCTTATAATTAAAAAGAAATGGAGCCAAATATTGGGGTGAGCGCTGAAAGATCTGAGAAGCAGAACAAGCCACAGCCACCTCACCTAGTCAACTCCTCAGCTGATCTTGTTTCCTCAGACTGAAAGCCTCTGAGTCCTCACCTGAATGGATCTCAGCTGAACTGCTGCTTCCACTAGCTCACCTCCAGGAAATCCTCAGTCTAAAGAGAGTGAGTTCCTGTTTCCTCACGCCTTATACACCTTTCTGTGTCCTGCCATAATACTTCCTGGGATTAAAGGTGTGTGTGCTCTCCAAACAAAGGCATGAGATCTCATGTGTTGGGATTAAAGGTGTGTGCCACCATGGCTGGCTCTGTTCCCAGTATGGCCTTGAACTCACAGAGATCCAGACAGATCTCTGCCTCCCTAGTGATAGGATTAAAGATGTGTGCCACCACTATCTGGCCTCTATGTCTAATCTAGCGGCTGGGTCTGTCCTCTGATCCCCAGATAAGTTTATTAAGGTACACAACATATTGGGACACACAATATATATCCACTGATAGATAGATAGATAGATAGATAGATAGATAGATAGATAGATAGACGGACAGAAAGACAGAAAGATAGATGAGATTTTAGATCCAAGATTCTAAATATGAGAAATAATTAAATAATTATATGGAACTGATTTTATTCTTAGATAGGAGTCAGTGATCTAGCAGAGTAGGTTATAACTACATCTATATATGGAGAAAGATAAAGAAGTAGGTGTATGAAGAGGAAGAGGATAATTTTATTTTATAACTTAAAAAATTCAAATTAAATCAGAAAAGTAACAGTGAAAAGTGCAGTTTTCATATGGGTTTTCTGTTCCTGGTTTGCCAAAACTAATTATCTACATACATTCTTCACTCCTTTTCACATGTCTTCAGTGACTTTGATTTTGCTCAATAAATATGGACTATATACAGGTATTGTCAGGGTTACTGAGGATATATCATAGCAGAATAAAGATCTGAGCACGATGGCACAGATTTCTAATCCCAGCACCTGGGACTGTGAGGCAAAAGGACCATATGTTCAAAGAGAGGTTAGACTACATAGCAAGACTCTGTCTCAAAAAAAGGAAAAGGTAGAAAACAGAATAGAGACCCTCATTCTCTTTGAAGCTATATCTCAGCTGAGGGAAATTAACAACAAATATTATAAACAAGAAAGTTATTTCCTACATTGTGAAGTAAGTGCCAGGACCAAAAGAGGTGGGAAGTCAGAACTACGGAGGGCTGATGTTGTACTGTTGAACAGGATGGGGAAAGTAAATAGCATTGGAAGAGCCACATATCAGATATGAGCAAAGATGGGAAGCTGGACATGCAGGAGGAAGAGAACTCCTGCAGAAGGAAGTCAAGAGGTACTTTAGAGCTAGTGTTTGAGATGTGTTCAAGGAGCACAGAGGACATGGTGACTGGATGGAGCAAGAAGCAAGGAAGGGAAGGGAAATTCATTTCACCTTTGTTCTTAAATACTAAATCCCACTGAAGAAAATACCTATATGCAGAGATGGCCACCACATGACTCAACGTACTCTGCCAGAGCTCGGTCCTCCTAACAGCATCCCTCCTCAGACCATCTCTGACAAAGAAGTGCCAACTTCATTCTTAAGGTGGCAAACTTGCCCCACACTCTGCATCTCCACAGAAGTCTTTAACTCATGTTTTTGTTTTTGTTTTTGTTTCGGAGAAGAGAAAGATCGTGTCTTCCACTCTCTTTTCTGCCTGGCTTGAAAGAAGAAACCTTCCATTTACACAAGCTGGGTTCTGCACCTGGTTTCTAACCTTACCTTCAGTGTCCAACTAGGACACCTCCATGGCCTCCTTCTCTGAATTCTTCATCCCCATTAAATATGATTATGTCTTTTCAACTTACAGTCTTCTGTGAGCAGTTCTGTTTATTACAACATTACTGTAAATTTCTGTTTATATTTTGACAATTTTCCAATCTATATTCCTAGTTATGACTTCCTCCTGCAGTCTAAGTGGGAATCTCCACCCATAGTCTAAGCACATGTATGTTCCAGTCATACACCGATTACCCAGCAGAAGAAAATTAAGCCTAATTCCATCTTCCAAATATATTCCTCCTCTAATTCCTGTGTGAATTGGTGATGTCATATTCTCCCAATCATTTGGGCCATATGGTTTTCATGTCTCTTTATGTCTCCCTGTCTTAGAGAGTCTATTGCTGCAATGATGAAAAAGCAAGATGGGGAGGAAAGGATTTGTTTGGTTTACACCTCCACAACACTGTTGATTGACAAAGGAAGTTAGGACAGGAACACAAAAAAGGGAAGGAGCCTGAGACAATGGAGGGGTGCTGCTTACTGGCTTGCTCATCATGGCTTACTCAATCTGATTTCTCATGGAACACAGGACCACCCAGGGATGGTACCACCTACAATGAGTTGGGTCCTCCCCCATAAATCACCAATTGAGAAAATGCCCTATATGTTTGCCTACAGCCTGATCTTTTTATTATTATATTTTTAATTTTATAATTTAATTTAATTTTATATATCAGCCACGGCACTGCGACAAATAGCCAAACTAGTAGAAATACATGAACTATGAACCAATAACTGAGGAGCCCCCAACTGGATCAGACCCTCTGGATAAGTGATACAGTCGATTAGCTTGAACTGTTGGCAGTGGGACCGGAACCTGTCCTTAGTGCATGAGCAGCCTGATCTTATGGAGAAATTTTCTCAATTGAGGTTCCTTCCTCTCAGATGACTTCAGCTTGTGTCAAGTTGACATAACACTACCCAACACACTCTTGTAAGTGAAGTCACAAGAGTCTATTAAAAGGGTATCAAGGATTCGTTGAGATATAAAATGGAGGAAAATACACTCACACATATAGAACCAAGTAAACCACAGTTGTTGACCTCTGTTCTGTGAGAATGGATCCGGCTGTCCAGCCTCTGATCACCCCAAGAGAGAGCACACGACTCCCTCTGCTCTTAAAGGGTTATGTATGCAGACAGAAAACCACACCCTAGAGTTTGTACCCACAAAGCCATCGGTGAAATAAATTCCCACAACACTTTCCCTTTTTTCCTAAATAAGAAGGTTCTAAACCTAATATAAAACTATATATAAAAAGAACAATTATCAAGTATTATCCAGGAGAAAAAAAGGGTGATAACATAACCTATCCTGAAGGATCTAAATCTTGTACCTGATGTGCTCTTAGCTAAGATATGAGAGTATTATAACTATAACTATCTAGCCTTCGACCCCATCAAAGACCTGAGAAGGAAAATAGTATTACCTGAGTAAGTAGAAAGTGAAAGCAAGCAACTTCTGAAACATGCAAGGAATGGCAGAGACAATGTTTCTCTGCAATGTTGGGGTATCCACTTTTGGCTACAAACCTAGAATATCTGACAGACCATTTTCAGAAGAAGGAAAATTTGAAAGACTGTCCTACCCTGTCTTGGTAAAGTTTAGCAGTCCTGCTTGTCTGGATTGGACAGCATACTTAATGTCAGCAGTTGAGGCAAGGGCATTTCTTTGCCCAACAGGCCATTTATGCCAACAAGAAGACAAATTCCATAAGGAATGTCCTTAATGCCCAACATCTTATCAGGAGTGGATCAGTGCTGGCAAGAGCAATCATGTCTCATGTCAACATAATTATAAGTTATTAAAACATTTAAATGCCATATTCTATTGGTCTATGAAGTGTTTGAAGATTACCTGTCCATCTAACATATATTTATGTATATCTGGACAACCTGACTAACATGACTATAAGTATGAAAAGCATGGGTGACTATTAACCTGTAATATTTATCAACCTATATAGCTTAAAGACTAAAGATTTACATTGTAAAAATAAACAATCTATAAGCAGATGTACTATTGGTGAAATTATTAAGGCCACTCCACGTAGTTAAAAGGAGATTTATTTAATGGCATAACTTACAAATGAAGGGATAGGTAGGTTGACGGTTCTGGGAAAGACACAGAGCAGTCCTGCGGTGTTCTCTGAAGAGCTCTGTTGGTCCACCTCTAGCATCCGCACTCCCAGCAGCAAGAGAGAGCGGCACTTCCCGATCTCGGGTCCCCAGGGCCCTCTCTTGGCCTGTCTTGTAGGCGTGGCAGTTACTGAAGCCTCAATGGGGGTTGGAACTTCCAGATCAAAGCTGGAATGGCTACTCACTACAACGTACAGTAAAGGACAATTGAATTTGTGACAATAGACAAAAATATCTTAATCAGAAATAGAAAGATATAGTGCAATATGACAACAACATCCTTACTATGTATCAATATACAAAATATCTTAAGTAGAACAT
The DNA here is from genome assembly GCF_004664715.2 of Peromyscus leucopus. Taxonomy (NCBI): domain Eukaryota; kingdom Metazoa; phylum Chordata; class Mammalia; order Rodentia; family Cricetidae; genus Peromyscus; species Peromyscus leucopus. The sequence goes on along the minus strand of NC_051064.1, from coordinate 60,000,664 downwards.
ATATTCAATATGACAAATATAATTCTACATTTGTATCAATATACCAATTTTTTTAACAGTAGAAACATGTACAATATTACAAGTATGGTTTCATATTTGCATCAATAATTTATCTTAAATAGAAGTAGAAAAATAATTTTGCATTTCTATCAATATGCAAGAATTCATACTAATGCAAATTATCTAAAACTGATAATTACTCAATTAGTTTACAAGGAGATACAATAGTCTACCTTATTATCCTATCCCATATGTCCCCTTTTTTCTTTTCCAATGGAGATTCCCGAGTCTAAATTTATTGTTCCACCAATTGAACGCTGACCTCCATTCTGCCCGGGAGCAAATGGATCCAACCATCTGGTCTCCGATCATCCCAAGAGAGAGCACACGACTTGACTCCCTCGTCTCTTAAGGGGTCACATACACAGAGAGAAAATCACACCCTAGGGTTTTTACCCCAAAAGCCTTTGGCGGAATGAATTCCCACAACACAGCCACTTACAGTCAAAGAGAATTTTCAAGTCTACTTTCTGTGTGTCTGTCACATCAATGCCACCCACCTTTGCCAAATATCTGCACTTACTATCCTCAGGAACCTGGTCCATTCACGTGAGAAAGTGAAATCCTGGTCTTCTCTATGTTGAACCCTGGGACGCTGAGCTGAGTGTCATTTGTCATATCTATTCTTTCAGGTAAGGAGGATTGGAGTTGCTATTTCCATGTTTTGCTTTGTGTTTTGTCTTTTATTTTCTATTACCCAGTAAGGTGAACATTTCACTTCATCTACTCATTCATGAAACACTGGGAAAAGTGATCAGCTTCTAAATAAATTAAATTACTCTTAAAATCATTCCAGAACAGGAAAATTTACAGGGAAAGCAACTGAGTTGAGACTAGAGGAAAGTTAAAAGCTTAGAGGGAGAATAAGAAAGCATGGAGAGAATTTCAGAAAAACAACAGAAACAGAGAACATGGAATTTTTAGAAATATTAGTAGCCATGAACTTAGGCTATCATGGAAGGATGGTAAGAAATAAATCTGAAAGGCAAACAAGAGTCTATATCCACTGGGGAGATGCAGAAGAATTCTGAGCAAAGAACAAGTAACCTGAGAAATAGAGATGTTAAGAAGGCCCCACTGTGTGTTAGTAGTGAAAAGACTTGGCTTAAGTGACTCTTTTAAATCCTGCACAGAATCTAGAACAGTACTTTCAAGGGATGTGTGGAAGTCAGAAACGAATTCTGTGAGATTGAAGTCAGTGAGAGACACTTCGTGGAGAGCAATGAATGGCTGTGTTGTGTGCAAAGCACAATTCAGAGCTGTCAAACTTGAAAGCGGACATATTGGGCTATTGTAAAGTTGAGACTAGCCTCACGAGCCCCACTCTTCCCTTTTGAAGGCTGGTGGTTGCCATGGTTACAGCTACATGGTTAGGCTTATTTATAGCTATACACTATCTTTAGTGAACTCCACAACAGATGAGAGAAAAAAATTCAACTGTGAAGCTATCTAAGAGCATTGCAAGTACTTAGGATGAGCAATAGAATCAAATATATACCAAAGAATCTCAAAACACCACAGAGAGCCCTATTTAAACAACTGTCTCATGAACCGTGTTCTGAGGAAAATTGAAAAAATAAAGGGGTAGACACTGCCAAAGCCCAGATTCCCCCTGCCAGCTCTGCTACAACAATTTATAAGCAAATTCCAGGGTAGGTTCCAAAAATAAATGAGTTTTCTTTATTCTTTTTCATATGCAAGGCAATCACAGATGTGAGTCTTTCTGTTATCACTAAAACATGAGATAGTTACTACTTATATCTTCATTTTACATATTAGCAAAGTGCGATACATGAAGTAAGAGATTCCTGAAGCCACATGGTGAGGAATGACCAGGCTTAGGCATGAGCCCATGTAGTCTGTTTCTAGTGATTGTCAACACTGTAATGTACTGACTTTTATATATACAAAGAAAAAAGTCTGAAGAAGACAATATATCACTGAGAGGTCAAGAGGTTATACTTACCCCAATTTAAAATGAACTCAAATATAAACTGATGTTTTGTTAAAAGAAAACACAGAGTTGATGCTGTATGAAACCTTGAATCTCTAAAAAGACAAAACATCTTACATCTATTTCAAATGGGTAGCAGAATTCCTTTATAAGGAAAGCAAATGTGTTTTATGTCAAATTAAGTACAGTTTGAAAATGTTGGCTGTATGTAAATTTTAATGACGAGTCTATCTGTACATAAAGTAAAACTCAGTCTAATTACTTAAAAAGAACTGGACAGTGACAGCTACAGAGTCTTCTTTCCTTTATATTTGTCAAGTCAATGAGGCAAGTGTGATTGATCCCTAGTAGATAGCTGAAAACACTGGACCTCACAAGGGATGAGACATCCTAAAACACACATCCTCCATATGTATTAAGACTGTTCTGAAGCCTAAGTCTTTCTCATGCTAAAGCCTGGGTGTAGATTTCTGTGTTACCTGGACTTGAAAGGAACCAGACTCTAACTAGTTCCTAAGAAAAGTCCTTCTTAAAATCAAGGGAATTGTTTCTGATCAACCACAGCTTATTGTAGGAGGGTGGCAGGTGGAATTTGTACACAAAAGTACAAATTCAATACCTGAATTGCTTTCTCTTGTGAGGAATGCATGTTATAATCCTATGTCATGAGATGGAGTTCACTAACAGGCATTCTCCACTGGAGGTAGCTTTTGGATGAAAGTTACCTTGAATGGCTTTGGAATTCACTACTACTTATCACATTGTCTAAGAATATGATCATATTTGTTCTTGCTTCTATTAGAAAAGGAATGATTAAAATGTTCCTCTCAGAGTGATAGGTTCCAGTGATGCAGTATTGAATATGACAGCATATAATGAAATGTTGGATGCTAGTGAAAAGCAATGTCATTCGCACAGAACACTCAGAATATTCACATATTCATTTATTTACTGCTATCAAGTTCCAGATGACATGTGAGGAAGCACTGAGCATATAAAGGCCAACAATTCATATTGCTAGAAGTGATTTTAGACATCACCCTGATGACAAGTGTCTTCACTGGAGTACCTAAAGGCTAAGCACTCATTCAAAGTCATACAGCAAAATCAAAGTTTAAAGCCAATGGCCAGGCATGATGTCTTTGAACAGTGTGCTCTTCCGCAGCCTCAAAGCACTGAGAAGCCTACTTTCATAACTAGAATTCCATGATGAAGTGATATCTTTTATTCTAGATTAGGAAGATTAAGAAGATGTTGGAAAGGTGAAGGGATGATGAAGACACAACCCCAACTATAAAGAATCATCCAACCCAAGAGCACTGGCTGCTCTTCCAGTGGTCCTGAGTTCAATTCCCAGTAACCACATGGTGGCTCACAACCATCTGTAGTGGGATTCAATGCCCTCTTCTGGCATAAAGCCAATAGAGAACTCATATGCTCAAGTGTCAATAATGCCAAAGGAAAAAAATGAATAAAAATATACATAAAATATTTATGATAACTCATCCAAAAGTTCCTTTGTGCATTGGTTGGTGATTGAAGCAGAAAGCCACAACTGGTCAAAGTGAAGAGAACAAGTGTCTGTGGAGTGCTCATTCATAAGTAGAACTACTATATTATAAAGCTCAGGTGGCATCTAGGAAGATAAGGACCAAAGACTGTAGGAGCCACAGATCCAGGAAGACTGGGGACAAACTGTCTTCAGGACATGATAGGATCTCTATACTCATCAACTAAGAGCAGTTATGGTTGTCTGCATATTATCTAGCTAGTCAACATTCCAACAAGCAGTTGGAAGAGGGAAGTCTCACGAGCGCCTGCCCTTTGCTGAGAAGCTATAGACAACTGATGGTTGCTGGGGAAGAAAGAGTCAGTTTTCTTTAAGTAGACTGTGCTGCAGTGGAAGGCACTACACCAGGAAGCATATGGGCAACACAAATTGGATTCAGTTAATTATAATAAAGGGGGACATGAAGTTTAGAGGGAGCTGGGAGTGGATCTAAAATACTGTATTTTTAAAAATAAAATAAATGAATAGACAAGAAAAGCACTACAAGTGCTATCCAATTACTCATATGGAATTTGGGCCAAAAGGAAAAAAATCTAGATGCCAAAACATCCTGAAGGCAAAAAATGCAATTCAGTATCATAACTGAGAGTTTGTAAGACATAATCTTTTTTCTATAATCCATTGTATTTTTCAATATATTGGAAGAGTTGTAATAAAGTATGGCATTTTTCTTTTAGCTATATATTTTCAATATTCTATTTATTTGTGCTATTATCTTTCCTATCAGAGCTTAAAAACCATTTGGGGTACTTAATATATTTTTGCAACATGTGACATATGTATTTTTAAAAGCTATGGCCAAGCCAAAGTGTATGTTAAGCAATTTTCTAAATTCATTCAAGTCCTGTAGTTTAGAGATAAATTTTCTTCCCCTAATTATAATTCCCAGTATACTTGAATGAAATGTCTTTTGAAACACTATGTAACTAATATATGCTAGTAAAATATTTGAAAAATAAAAATGAATATTACAACAAAAAGAAAATCATTCTTTCTGTCTGAAATAAAATAGGAAGTCACATAAAAAACTAGGACAAGTTTTATGTAATACAGAATAATAGGTTTATCTTCAAATACTTATGCTAGAAAATGCCGAGTTGTCTTAGTCAATGTTCTGTTGATATGAAGAAACTCCATGATCATGACAACTCATATAAAGGAAAACATTTAATTGGGGTGGGCTTACAGTTTCAAAGGATTATTCCATTGTCAGTATGGCAGGAAACATGGAGGCATGCAGACAGACATGGTGCTGGAGAAGGAGCTAAGAATTTACATCCGAGTCTACAGGTAGCAGGAAGAGAGGGACTCTGGGCTTAGAATGGGCTTTCTGGAACCTCCAAGCCCACTCTCAGTGACACAATTCCTTCAACAAGGCTATACCTCCTAATCCTTCTCAAGTAGGATGACCAAGCATTCAAATATATGCACCTATGGGACCATTCTTATTCAAAGCACCACAGGAGTGAACATTAGATAATACATCCAAACTATTACCAATTTGGATAAAAAGTTCATATCCAAATAGACTCTGATTGCAGATTTACACATGCTTTAGCTAGCATATTTCATTTCTGAGTTTACAGACCTGCTAAGTAGTTCTCAGACTTTGACATAATTTTATACACAGATTATTTCAAAGAAATAAAAAGGATCATCAGTGTCTTAGCCAAATGTAAGTAGATCTCATATTCTGGTTAGTAGGCTCCCATATCTCTAGAATATTATAATTTGGAAAATAACTATAGAGTCTACACTAGTCTGCACCTGCTTCTACTGTGACTAATACTAACCACCTCCTCTCTTCACTGATCCTGCTTCTACTTTCAAACAACTATATTCCCAAATAATGGAGACTTAGAAGATTTTTTTAATAATATTGTAAGATAAATTCATTCCCTAGAAGTACCTGAAATTTGTCATAAACACAATAATAACTCATTCTGGTGACACCCAACTATTCAGTTAAAATAAAATATTAATTATGTGACCAACTGTCCCTAGAAATCTCCCAACCAAAATAACCAACCAAAAGGACTCAAGGCAAATAAATTGGCAAAACTAAAAATATTTATCAAGACATTTTCAGTAAGAAAGGAAAGAAGGATTGTAATATTAACATGAGACAAAATAAAATCCAAATCTTGACATGGGTAAAAATGACAAAATGTCCACACCATGTTATATGCATTAAATAACATAGCATGGAAGAAAGAAATTAATATTTATTATGTGGCCTGCTTCCACGTTAACTCTCAAAACAAAATAATGAGATAAATAGTGTTAAAGAGTGAGACCATAATTCAACAGTTCAAACAAGAGTACTAAGCTGCCTTTATTGTTAAATAAATAAGAAAAAGAACTATGCCGGTCAGTCACAGCTCCTCCAATTCACTAATAAAAAGAGAAAATCTCTACAATAAAACTTCATATGCCAAATAAAATTGCTTAACACTATATTTAAAAGAAAATCCATTGGAAATGTTTTGAAAAAATGACAATAAAATTAGACAACAGTGGAAGAGCTCTACAGAGCAAGCAAATAAAATAAGATACAGAGGAAATATTACAATTCATAAGTTCTATTCAGATGTCCTGGACAGTTTTGTCTGTATTCTACACCACCTTTAACAGCAGTAGCAATTCCCTAGTTGAATTGAACTGAACTCTGGCCCTAATTGTGGACCTAGTGGTCCAGAGAGTATGAGCCTATGGATACCTTGATCTACAAGGTAGAAGTCCCCATGCTATCTTTAAGTACAAGTTAGTCATCATTTAACAGGCAGGAGTGGACACTTTGGCCCAGAGGGTTCAGTGGTGTCTGAGGTTTCAAATTTATGGAGTACAATGATTCAAGTGTCTTTCTTTATTCCAAATCTCAAAGTTCAAAATCCTTCCAATCAATTCCCTAAATTCATCATCGAAGACTTGTTAGAATTGGATTGCAAACTTCTCTGATTGGCTACTTTAAGTGTGGGACCTGACTCTCAGCTTTCTTACCCTCTCAGCTATAAAAGATGCATTCAATGGCATACTTCCAATGATCTTTTTATTTCT